>NW_005355115.1:2698690-2704547 GCF_000412655.1 Myotis brandtii
ACAGCCTCAGGTCCCTGCTGATTGCTTGTTAAGTCTCTTTACGGGAACTCGGCCTCCGCTGTGGGTGCAGCCATCTTGTGTTACAGAAACCCTGCCTCCGCTATGGGTGCTGCCATCTTTGTGGCAGAATGACAGTCAATTTGCATATTCCCTCCTTATTATATAGGATAACATTGATGAGATGCTGTAGGAACTTAAATCTTGTTTGTATCAGTTAGCTGATGGTAAAGTTGGTTTGGGTATACCTTGTTTTGCTCAAAGTCACAGAACTTACAGATGAGGTTAAGTGAGAGTTCACTGCCACACTGTTTAATAGGAGTGGTGAGAACAGACATCCTGGTTTTATGGGGAAAACATTCTTGGTTTTCAGCCACTAGGTTCTGTATCTTGCTGTAGTTAGGAGTTTTTATTGAAGGCCAGACATTGTACATGGAAAAATATAGAAGCAGTGGATGATGATGTCCTCCAAAGAGGGTTTAATTCTCTGGCAGACAGATGGGGCCACAGTCGGATAAAGGTGGATATATTTCTGTTTTGCCCTTATTCCTGGAAAGTATCCCTAGGGTTTGAGCTGAGAGCCTGTGGGGTTCACCAACCCCCTTTAATCTTGGTGATCCTTAAAATCTAGCCTCTGACTCCCCTACCCCCTCAAGATTGATGAGATGTCTTCTCACCTCTTTAACCTCCCAGATGCTGCTCACACACATGTGCAGCCCTGGAGCTGACGTATACTCAAGGGGAAATTGCATGTAGAATTATAAGCTGACATCCCTGCAGTTTGCTCCTCTTTGAGATCGCAGTCCCTCAGCTGCCCTGGCGGCCCCAAGCTCCCACCTCTGCCTCCCCAGCCCAGCGAGGCTGCCGCAAGCTCCAGACCCCTCTTTCTGCTTGGCTTCTCTTCCTCTCATATTTTATTAGCATATTCCCTGAAGGAGGAAAAAAGAGCATTCCTTTTCTCCAATACCTGACTACCTTGGCTTTTTTCTGATGCCTCATATTCCGTGTGCCCCGCCAAAGACACCCACACTCAAATCCCTAGCATCTGCGGATGTTTTACATCACACGACAAACAGGAATTAAAGTTGCAGATGGAATTAGGTTGCTAATCAAGTGACTTTAAATAGGGAGATGACCCTACATTATTCAGCTGGGCCCTTCACATGAGCTCTTCAAAACAGAAAAGGGAGGCAGAACAGTGGGTAAGAGAGATGTGGCATGAGGACTTGACATCGCCAGCTTTGAAGATGGAGTAAGGGGCCCATGAACCAAGGAATGTGGTGGCCTCTGAAATGGCTATTAGTTTAGAGCCAGCAAGAAAATGGGACCTCAGTCCTACAGCCACAAGGAACTGAACACTCCTGACGATCTGAATGAGCAGGAAACCGGTTCTCTCCTACAACCTCCAGAAAACAAGACTTGGTTTTAGTCCAAGAGACCCATACCAGACTTCTGACCTACCTGCCCGTTTTATGTAAGCTGCTAAATTTGTGGTAATTTGTCACCGCAGTATAGAAAACTATTACACAATTGTTCTGTATGCTGTCCAGCTTTTACAGTTGTTCTCAGGTCAACGATGAGCCTCTTGTAGCTCATTGTACCCGTCAAGAGTTCAGTCACAGAGTCAGAATCACTGTCCTTTGTGGGATAAAGATTTTATTACAGATCTTACCTAGTTATTGGAGGAGCTGGGAAAGTGAAGGCCTAAGAAGAAAAACATCAGAAAAACATCACTAACCCATCAATTTGAGAAGCAAAGCACAACCACCTGGCAAAAGAGGCTGCATAGGAAGGCCCGTAGGAAGCCATGCGTCCATGTACCTGCCACCCTGGGGTCTACCACGTGGCTGGTCGAGAGTGGGAGCCACTGTGGGTAAGCAGGGTCTTCAGCCAGGAAGAGGATATAGAGCAGAGGAAGGTGAGGACAAGCTGGAACTGCCAGGGCTTCTGTGTCTGCACAACCCCAATGAATAAATAACTGCTTCACCCCCATCCCCAAATCTTGCACAGATTTTTCTTTTGCCCAACCATAGAGGTCAGGGGATCGTGGAAAAGTAGTTTCAGTCTCACCAAGGTGACACAGTACCAACAACCACAGTCTACCCTTTGTACCTGTATTTAGGGCGCCTCCAAAGAAAGACAATAGCAAAATGCTCCTACCTAACATGATGCACGAATGTCTTTGTGGTCCACCTTACAAAAACCGTTATCTCAGTCTAATCATGAGAAAAGCAACAAACAAGCCACAATGGAGAGACATTCTACCAAATACCTGAGCAGTACTGCTCCAAGCTGTGCAGGTGATAAGGAACAGGGGAACTCGGAGGAACTACCATAGCCAAGAGGAGCTGAGGAGGGCAGCAAAGAATTTGTGCCCATTTGTAATCCACTGAACTGGTTGTGGAAATCTGTTTATTTCCTTTACTGTAAATTCCTAGAATCAGAATTGCTAAATCGAAGTTAGTCTTCATTTAAAAAATTTGACACATACCCAAAAGGCCCTGTGTTTGGGTTTTACTAGTTTGCATTCTCATCAGCAGTGTTTGAAAGTCAGTTCCTCTGTGCCTTCCTCAACACTGGATAACATTACCCTTTTTTATTTTTTCCAGTTTAAAGCAAAATTTATTTGCATTTTTGGATGCCGTTGAGGTTGAACAATTTCCATGTGTTTATTGGCCATGCGCAGATGTTCTTTTTTGAATCGCCTAATCTTGTCCTTTGCCCATTCTTGTCTTGGGCTATTCCTAGTTTGAGTGTTGATGTTGGTCTGAAATCTGGGTTATTAAAGTTTAATTGACCTCAGACAACCCTACTAGGTTTAAATATTATGAATTACCCTTGCCCAAAATAATCTATCCTCATTCCTATTCGTTTATTCTTTACTTCCCTAGATCATATCACCATTTTCAGTCCTTTCTTTTCTCAGATTCACAATATTAGAACTGCAAATCACCTCACTTTTCCGTTGAAGCCATTGACATCAAAAGAGGAAAGGGTCTTGTCCTTTCTGAAGGTGGAAGAGTCCAGTAGCTTTGGACCCATAGGACCAAGATTTTGGCTTCTGGTCAACACTACACCAACAAGGCATTTAACCCCTTCACCCCAAGGTTTGTGTCCTTGGGCCTGGCACTAAGAAACTCAGTTCTTCTATGACTTTTGCTTCATGAGTAACTTGGATCATAAATTCTCCCTGCCCCAACTGGCTAGGTGGCATTTGATAAGTTGCTTTAACTTTGGGGCCTTGGATTCTCCACCCATTAAGTGGGAGCATTGAACTTCTGCTAAATGACTCAAAGGCACACTTTTTACTCTTGAAGTCTTATTTAAGAGGGACGTTTATAGGGTATGGATTAGGGAAACAAGCCTAAGTGGAAGTCAGACCTTTAAGAAATTTATTTCAACCAAGAATGTCTATTTTTGAAGGGAACCTAATCAAAGCATTTTTAAAATAGTTTTTAATTACAGGTTCGAAACTTTGTTATTTGTAATACCTTTTTAGAAGCATGAAAATAGCATTTCTCCCTGTACCAACTTTGTGCTTTTCCATTTGGTAAACACTGATTTTATTTCTCTCTGTGCCTGTAGGAGTAAACCAAGCCAGCTCAGCACTTCCTGTTTACCTCCTGGTAATACATATTGTACATGGTGACAGGCCTGCTCGCAAAATAAGCTTCCTTGGTTTAAGTCTGCATTTTCTGGTTAGGCAACCAGCCTGACGATATTTAAACAATGAAACAATTTGGCTATCGAAGCCTTGTCCTAACCTTCCCCCCTTCAATTGTCCGTGGAAAGGAGAGTCCCTGAATGTAATAGGATTTAAACGGGGCATCATACAGTGCCTTTCATTTGAGAATATCAAAACATTGTCAACTCTTAAACTTGAAGTGTGTAACATGGGCGACCACAAAGATAGTAAATAATCTGATTTCTTCTTGAGACTCTCAGTGCTCTAAATATCTATTTTTAAGGGAGAAAAATGCGTTTTCTGTGTATTGAGTGACTAAAATGTAAGCTTAGAAATATTTTATGTTTCCATCAGAGTTTATTCTGCTTAGCATAAATCATCAGAGCTGACCACAGCTTGCCATTTACCGGAGCCTTTTCAGTTGTATTACACTCATGTCAGACACACCTTCGTACAAGTCCCTCCAGGTCAAAGTTTAGAAATTCTGCCTCTTCCGCCCCCTTCCCCAACTCAACACTTACGGAAACATACGCTAATTGGAACAGAAGCAGCCTACCCCACTAATAGGGTTAGAACACTCTTAACACAAGATTAATGAGATAGAAGTTTAGGGGGGAAATAGCATTCCTCAAGCAGTCGGAATGCAGATGCCAAGTGAAAGCCAACAACTTTCCTGAATCCGTCAAATCCCAAGCTTTGCTTTCCCTTGACCTCACTCAAAGGCATTAAGGAAAAGAAGGAACTGTCCGACCAGCCTTGATCCGGCCACCGCTGACTCAGTGGCTCTCCCGGTTCCCTGAGGCCTGAGTCCAGCTGTCACCATCGTGGAAAACAAGACCACAGACTCAAGGCGCAGAAAGAGACTCTACAAACAGTCTGCTGAGGTGGCACAGACATGCCGCAGGCGGCCACCTGTGTTCGTGACTGACCTTTGTAGGTGTGTGGTTTACACACCTGCACTCAGAGCCCATGGATACTTAAGGTCACAGATATTGGCAAGAGGTGAAGTCTGTGGAATATTCTACCTGGTTGATGTGTGACTGAGTCACGGGTCAGCAGACGTCAAGAGCTATCAGAGGCTTGGAGAACAGTATGTGATTAGACTTAGAGGGAGAAAAAGCCTAAGGATCTTAGCAATTAGCAGAAACCGTGTGACAGGTGTGTATTATTGGAGGCCAGGGGGCTGGTTTCCTCTTCACTTTCCACCTCGTTCAGGATCCTTCGCCTCTGGTGCATGCCCGGCTCTTTATAAGACCCCCTACATCCTTCCAAAGCTGACCAATCACTCTGGAAGTAAATTTTACACGTTTACAAAGTGATGTTCTTACCTAGAACCCAGATCTTAGCTTCTAAGCATTCTGCACCGGTACTCGGGCTCCTTGGAGAAACGGCTGATTCCAGGACTCGGGCAGGGAAAGAGCCTGGGAAAATGAGCCTGGAACATCTTATCTCGCCAGAAAGTAAGAAGTTGGTCAAAGAGCCATGGGTACGTGTCAGAAATGGAAGGTTGTAGAGACTCCCAACTGGCCAAATCTGCAACAATTTGAGCGTAAATGACAATAACGGGTTATCACCCACAGAATAAAATAAATACCCTTGAGTCCCCACAGTGTAGTAAGTAGATAAATGGAGGAGAAAGTGGTAGCTTTTCTTTGACACAGAATGACAGCTAATAAACAGACGGAATCATGGCACTGCAAGACCATCAACAGGGGAAAGACGGACAGGCGTGTACATTTACGTAGTCTCACATCACATCCCCACAAACCACAGACACAAACCTAATCCTCTTTTAATTATTCATTGTAAATATTGTTAATCAACATATTGTTATTGTTTTGGTTTGCAAATGTTTAAGCACTTCTTTTGCTTAAATGTTGTGTTTAGATTTAAAAAAAACAACAACAAAAATAAACAACAGACAGAAATGTATAACAATTCAAAGAATATCTCCAGCGATGACAAGCCCTTTGATAAAATAGACTTGGGGTAAATGCCTAATCCAGCTATTTTTGTTCAGACTCAATCTGGAAATTGTCCTCCCCTCAGAGAGCCAGAGCCGGGCAGCCCGGCACAGTCCTGAGAGCAGAGCTCCCAGCGCCCTGTGGGCAGATGCTGCTGCTCCCGGCTGGCACCTGGGCCCCATCTGGGCCCCCCCCCCGAGAGGCCCTGGCC
>NW_005355115.1:2704590-2756830 GCF_000412655.1 Myotis brandtii
TGTATTCAGTTACTGCGATGATGAGGTATCCGAGGCAGGCAGGATGCCAGTGTCCAGCGAGGGCAGACCGGGTAAACAGGACGCCCAGATAGTGCTGGCTCAGCTGGGCTCCCGGCCACCTGGGTATGTGCTGAACTGACTGCACCAGCAGCCCCGGGAGACGGGACAGGCACCTCGGAGACTGCATTCAGACGTTAAAACACACACCCACAGAACAGCCATCCCAGACCTCTAATCTTACTTTATGACCAAGCTATAATTACATTACAGCAATTACTTGAATATTACATTTTTATTACTGTTATGTCATTATGTCTACTAGGAAAAAATATGCCTACTCTAACCAATAAAATTCTTAATGACTCATTTAAGCTGTGTCTACACGAAACCCCTGACTTCAACATTTCGGTCAAAATAATGTTTAGGGCCTGGGGGAAGAAGAGGGTTAATCTCCATCTACGTGATTGCCCAAAAAGCAAGAAAAATTCCGTTTGTAGATGTACCTCTGGCGATTAAAAAGTCCCAGCCGAGGCTAAATTAGAACGTTATGGTTACAGTTAAGAGCCATCAATTCTTTATCATCCGTTGGTCAGTTCCAACTACTAACAAAGAGTGGAGCTGGGGGCTCAGGAAACATCCATGTCTCCAGCCTCCAGAGGCACCGAGGCCCATTTTCTCTGCTTCCAGGACGTCGAGGGCCCGGCCTGGAAGGATTCTTTACAGGCCAATTAGGCCAGTGCTCGCAGCCCAGACGCTGGCAGCCAGCGGTTTATTTGGAACTCGCTACGGACACTCCCCAAATAAAGTTACTAATGTGTGGTACTTAGGTTTTTTTAATCATTATAATTAAGTTTTACTTCATTACCTCTTTTTAGGTAGCGTCTCGTTCTCCGCGGGCCTTATCTTACCTGGCTGAAAACTTCCAGGCTGTCGGACTCCGTCCATTTGCTCAGCAAGGAGACTTCTGACCCTGACCGCGTCCCAGCTGCACCCAGACCGGGACCCTTTCCAACCGGCTGCAGCCCAGACAAGCACAGGGCGCCGCCGTGTCACAAACAATTCCATGCTTAGAATTCAGGCCCTTGGATTGGGGGAATTTACCGTAGGAGCTGACTGAAGCAAAATGTCCAGATTTAATCACTTTTGAATTTAATTTCACACACATATTTTACTCCTGATATCCTCTGCATCGAACACTCTCCCACAAGATGAAGTGGCGAACACGTTTCGCTTCCCCCGGGTAACCCATGCCCAAGGTGTGTGTTTTGCTTCATTTTTTAAAGAATTCTTTTGGCCAATCCACATCCTCCGAGTTACTGTGTAAAATCCAGTGCCTGATTCCGAAATTGTATGCATCTGCTGGACATACACCCTGTTAAACGCTCATGACTGCTGACAAATGTGAAAAGTATTACCAGGCCTATTCTTAACATTGTTTTGGCAAGGCTGCTGCTGTGGGGGGGAAATTCCTATAGAATCTTAATGAGCAAACTGAATGATTCTTTGAAATGTGGTTGTGATTCCCCAACTTATAGTGGTGATGTCAGTGGTGCTGAGAAGCAAGAAACAGTAAAATCACTCATTTGCCAGCAGGCTCCAGAGAGACCCCAGAAGTCTGCAGGCCTGCGCCTTGCCTACAGCTCTGAGGGCCACGTGTGTCCCTGCCCAGGGCACGTCTCATGCGCTGGGTCTGCCATCACTGCGAGCCTGTGTCACAGAAGGGCACGCTGTCCGTGTGTGCTTTTATGGGACCTGATCCCCTGCTGGCCTTTTTCTGTTTGTCACCCGCATTTGTCTTCCAGAGAAGAACCACCTGTTCCAGCTGCTGGAGAAAGACATGGCTTTCCTCCCACTCACCTGAGTCCCCTTGGTAGCACTGAATGGCAAGGGACCAGAAGTTCAAACTCTGGGGACAGGGGAAGGGAAGCCTGAAGGAGGCCTGTCCGCATGTCCTCACGCACACTGTCCCTGCGGCTTTCTCGCCACCCAGTCTGAACCCTACGTGTCCTGTCCTCAGTGGGCACAGGCCCCATTGGAATGAGGCGTCTGGCTGTTCAGTTCTGGTGACTTGCACAGGCTGTGCCCTGCACACAAGCCGGCCAGGGGGCCCGCGTGGTGCCTTCACCAGCAGGGGCCGAGCCTGGCGTCCGGCTTGGGGACATGTATCAGCCTAGAGCAGTGATGGCGAACTCATGACACGCGTGTCAGAGGTGACACGCGAACTCATTTTCTTTGTTAAATGGCATTTAAATATATAAAATAAATATCAAAAATATAAGTCTTTGTTTTACTATGGTTGCAAATATCAAAAAATTTCTATATGTGACACGGCACCAGAGTTAAGTTAGGGTTTTTCATAATGCTGACACGCCGAGCTCAAAAGGTTCGCCATCACTGGCCTAGAAAGAGTCCTTTATGTCTGGCTCAGTCCACATGGAGAGCACGCAGCATCAAGCTGGTGACTGGGAGCCACGCCTCCAAGCCACGCCACGTGTCACTCTTGGTGAGCCCTCCACCTCAGGCTGCACCACAAAACTGGCCTCCCACCCTGTCCTTTAAACCCTCTCCTTCTCCCCTTGCCCACTCTCTCCTGACACCTGTAGTTTTTCAAAACCCCTTTATTAGGGAAATTTTCAAACATAAGGGTAGACAGACTAGTATAATGAATCTCATAGTACCCATCTCCCAGTGTCCACATCTTTCATCTATCCTCCACCACTGTTTTCCTAAAGCATTTTAAAACAGATCCCATAGGCATTAGTTTTTTTTATAACGACTGTAACAAATTACCCAAACCTTAGTGACTTAAAAGAATATAAATTGACTATTTTATAGGTGTTGGCAGGGCTGGGTTCCTTTCTAAAGGCGCTAGGGGAATATCTGTTTCCTTGCCTTTTCCAGCTTGAAGCTGCCCACATTCTTTGGGTCCTGGCCTCCTTCCTGCATCACTTACGTGTGTGATTAGATTAGGCTCACCGGATGGTCCAGGCTATCCCCCCACCTGAAGATGCTTAACTGAATCGCAGTGGCAAACTATGTATCACAGTTTCTCTATCCATTCATCCATTGGTGTTCACTTAGGTTGTTTCTCCTCCCCCCACCATTTTTTAAAAAATATATTTTATTGATTTTTTTTTGGACACTTAGGTTGTTTCTCCTCCCCCCACCATTTTTTTAAAAATATATTTTATTGATTTTTTTTTTTACAGAGAGGAAGGGAGAGGGATAGAGAGTTAGAAACATCGATGAGAGAGAAACATTGATCAGCTGCCTCCTGCATACTCCCTACTGGGGATGTGCCCGCAACCAAGGTACATGCCCTTGACCAGACTCGAACCTGGGACCCTTGAGTCCACGGGCTGACGCTCTATCCACTGAGCCAAACCGGTTAGGGTCCCCCCACCATTTTAATGCCATTGATTTGGTGGAGAAATCAGATTATTTGACCTGCAGGATGTTTCACATTTTTAACTTGACTGATTGCTTTCTCGTGGATTTGTTTGATTTCTTTCTCTACCCCTTGGATTTCCTGTATCTCGATAGTTAGAGCTACAGGATCAGTAGGATCAGATTCAAGTTTGTTGGGCTTTGTATTCAAGCTTTGTAGGAGCACATCACATGACACACACCATGTTTACATGTCCCACCTTTAGCAAGGGTAGGGTTAATTGGGGGATTCTGGTGGTGCACCCTGACTCTTCCATCACAGAGTTCCCCATCAACCTTTTGCCCAGTGATTTTGGCAACTTTCAATGATTGTTGCTTAGATATATTATTTCATTAGGAGTTGTAACATGGTGACTTTTATACTGCTGTAAGTCTTTCTTACATTTATTACCTGGAATTCCTCCACAAAGAAAAATTTCCCCCTAACAACAATTTGATTATTCAAAAATACAGTTCATGCCCTGGCCAGTGTGGCTCAGTTGGCACCAAAGGGTTGCTGGTTCAATTCCCCATAAGGGCGCTTGCCTGGGTTGAGGGCTCGATTCCCAGTAGGGGCCTGTGGGAGGCAGCCAATCAATGTTTCACTCATATCAATGTTTCTATCTCTCTCCCTTTTCCTTCCTTTCTCTCTAAAATTCAGTTTGAAAAAACTCTTAAAATATATACAGTTTACATAGCAAAGATGGAATAGATGTTTAATTCTTCCCAATTTTAAAAATAAAATTTCAGAATAATAAATTGGTGGCTCAGTAACTTGCGAAAAGGTAACATGTGAATTTTCATTTTAGAATTGTTTTGAGCTCATGGATATGCTTAGACCTTTTTGATGTTCAAATTGTCCTCAGGCCAACAAGAGCCCCTTCAAGTAGTCTCTGTGTCTTATGTTCTACTGTGTGGACTCATTAAAATTCATCTTTAATGTTTACTTTCTTGTACAAGATATCCAAGGCTCATCCTGTATATCTCTTGTCCTAGACCTGGAATCAACCATTTCTTCATAAAATTTTGGTTCCTTTTGATAGAAAAATCACATTTAAAGTCCATAAAACTAGGAGTTTATTGCTAGTAGTTTGTCAGCTTCTAAGCCTTTTCAATGGATAGAGCTAGCAAATGTTACTTTTTAAAAGAAAAACGAATTATAAACTTATAGTGGTTTTCCAACGTGAATTAAAAATTATAATAAGGCCACTGAATAAAATTTAAGGTTTCTTTGTTCTTTTTCTCCAGGGAATATATCTTACTAGCAATGTATAAATAAAAATACTGTAGTTAAAATGACCTAAAGTAATTATTTTTTCTGTGTATCTGTATCACCAACTTTATAGACAATTAAGATTATTCGCTCAGTTTAAATAATTTTTTATACTCATGTATATGCTCAATCATCTATCCCCATAGCAGTCATTACTCTTCGGAACTTCTCTTGTTCATTATTATATTGTTTATTACCTACCTCCCCCTTTAGCAGGTAAGCTCCCCTCCTGTCTTATTTGCTGCTTAGCCCTAGCACCCAGACTAATTCCTGGCGTATAATACACAAGATGCCCACACTATGGAAATACAGATGTCTGAGAATTCATCATCCCAACAGTGAGCAGTAGGCATTATTATCTCCAATTAACAGATGAGGAGACTGGGGCTCAAACAAGGTAATTCCTCACCCAATCCTTCACATGTGGGAACAATGGAGACTTGGGTAAGGGTGGCTGGTGGAGAAGACCCTGGACTTGCAAGGACTGAAGATTGGGACTAACCCTGCTGCTGAGTGTAGAAACAGAGGCCTCACCTCTGCGCCCCTGGAAGAGAAAGCCACAGAAAGAGCCTCCCAGCAAATGCAGGAAGCAAGGCAGGCCGGGCCACCCTGACCCCACGCCCACACCCAGGGCCACAGTGAAAAGCCTTCCCTGCCTTCGATATTCACCAAGAAAAAAGGTTTCTCCCAGAAGAGACTCCTGGTGTTAGGAGCACTGAGGCGGAGTCAGAGGCCTGCTGGCTTCACTTGTCACTGGGTGCCCCCGGCAAGCTGCGCAATCTCAGTGAGCCTTAGTTTCCCCATTTGTAAGACGGGCTGGCGGTGGGTCTCGGCTCTCACCACTCCTCGGGTTGCAGTGGCTGGGTCTCCAGCAGCAGAGAGGAAGCACTTTGTCTGTGAAGGGCTCTCCAGACAGAAGGTGTGTGGCTGCTCCTCCCTCCAACCTCCTTCCTGGTGGCGTTTTAGCAGAAGCGGCTGCTCTCTGCCCAGGCCCTGAGAGCTGGCCAGAACACACTCACCCGGGAGACAGGCAAATACTTTTCTGGAGGAAATCATCAGATGAAAAACAAAAAACAGGGAGCAGATGGAACATTTGGCTTTTGGTGACTACTCACTGTGGTAGGAAAAAAATCTTCAGCATAAACAAGAGAGTAAGAGATACGGTGCTGAGGACTGGAGGAGTAACAATGGGTGCATTCACGGCTCGGGCTCTGTGCCGCCGCCGGCACCGCCCCCGGGCCTGCCAGGTAGCAATGAGCACCTCCACGTTAGGGATGAGGAGACTGAGCTCCAAGAGGTCAGGTGACGTGCCCAGAACCAGAACTCTGAGCCGGGGAGGGGCTCGCTGGGTCTTCATGCCTCCTCGCCCAGGGAGGGTCAGCGAACTCGACCGGGCAGTGGGGGTGAGAGAGTCGCACAGTTAATACTAACTCCATACCAGGTACAGCTTCACTCCACTCGCCTGCGAGGCCCTGAAGAGCTGCCCCTCCCTGTGCTGCTGTGTGGGGCACAGAGCTGGGCACCAAGGGCTCAAGGAGGAGAGAAAACAGGCTGTTCCAGAGGGTCTTAGACGGTCTGCAGGGAGACGGGCAATCGCCACTTTTGGAAACGCTGGTAACAGCCACCGGAGCAGGGCTGGGCCAGCAACCAGCTGTGTCTGGCTTCGTGGCTCTGGGGAGAGAGGGGACCCGGCAACTCCACGAAAGGCTACATGGGAGGGGCAGTGCCAAAGGCCAGCAAGTACCTTCTCCGCCCCAGGGCAAGGTAAAAATGCTGGTGCTCCTCCTGGTTCCATCACGTCGGTTTTCCGAGAGCTGGTTCAGCGGGCATGGGAGGCCTGCGCCAGGTGTGGGGTCAGCACGACAGTGGCGTGTCCTCGGGCAAAGGTCCCTCGCATGCTTCAGGTTTCTCCACGCTAATGGACAGAGAGGGACGGTCACCTCTGAGCACTCCCTAAGCCCCAAGAAACGGTCCAGAGTCTTGGCCGTGTTCGATTACTTTCTTACCTTTTCGCCACCTGAAAGCAGAGGTTCGCTGCTGCGATGTCACTGACCTCCGGCTTTGCCTCCTAACGGCTCTGAGCCCCCTTTCCTGTCTAGAACCACGTGGGGATTCCCAATTCAGTCCATGGTCCCATTGGGCATCCTCAGCCCCTCGGCACCCAAGATTTTCAGCTGAAAAATGATCACAGTATCCATGCCGTAGGGTTGTGGTAAAGATGACGTGAGATCTAGGTAAATATAGATGCATGTGTATGTGTATTTCAGATAGCACTGAGGGCGATATCCTAAGCACTGTTAGACAGCCTATTCTCTTTTCAGTACAGGAAATTCTGTCCCGTTCTCTGGTTTCCTTCCCTGTCCCATCATCAGAACAAGATGACGGGAGTCCGCGGAAACCTGGAACTTCTAATTCCGAAATCTTAACCTGAAACCACAGCAGGGGGAAGTGTTTTCCTCGGGTTTGAAAGAAAGTGCAAGAAGAGTTACGACTGCAAGTTGCCGGAGTTTAATTCTTACATATAATTATATATTTATTACATATAAATGCTTTTGTTACTTTTATTTTGCCCAAGAGGGAAATAAAAGACTTAATTCTCTTTCCGTTCTTTTCCTGATTGGAGTTTTTGCTCGCGGACTTCCCTGCCTGTTGATCCCTCATAAAACATATCTCAGGTGATGAAGGCCTGGAGCAGGATGAACAACCTGAGGGAGCTCGGCTTCTGCGGAAGGCAGCTCGCCGTTGCTAGGAGGGCCGCAGAGTGTTTGTTTAACATCCTTATTCCTGCCTTGTCGAGTCCAATGGCGTGTTATTTCCACTGGGTGGGAGCCAGCGCCGAGTTCCTCCCTGTTGTGTCCAACCTTGAACGTTTCTCTGCGATTAAGTTTCATCCGGGGATTAGCAAAATGCAGAGGGGAAAAAACCTGAGAAGGTGTCTGGCACGGGGCTCGGTGCTGCGTTAGCAGATTTCACACAATCCGCGGGCATTCTCGGCTAATTGGCGAGCAGCATCGCACAGAAGGGCTCAGAGCTCAGCTGCCTCTGAGGTTCCTGCACATGGTTTATTTATGGAGTGTCAAGCTTTTTGTGTGTTTTTGTTTGTTTGTTTTTTATCACCCCCAAGGAAATTCCAAATAAACAAGCAGTTCTCACTCCCTGGCGGGGCCTGGCTGTGTCCGCACCACCACTGAGCTACCAGAAAATCCGGGAGCAGCAAGTGAGAAGCTAAGCATTTTTCGCTTCAGACTTGCCAAGCGTTGTCATTCCCGAGCAAGTCTTGAAGATTCATTTTTGCTTTCATAAGGGGACACCCCTTACTTAGCTGTTAAAAGCAGAAGGCGTGGCCATTCCCAAAGATGCTCCTGAAAGAGAGAGTTCTGCTCCCCCCAAATCTGCTTTTTTGCAAAAAAACACACAAGTGCACAGGGGGGCTTTCTGAGTCAGCCTCAGTCTGCACATGGTCCCCCCAAGTCTTCAGGGCAGAGCTGGGCAGGCTGGTGGTGCCTGTGTGAGGGGAAGGGCAGCATCCAGGGCAGCCCCGAGAGCCCCGCCACCCCACTCTCCACTCCCAGCCTGGCCATCCTCTGTGCCGCTGCTGGTCCTGAGCACAGAGCCCTCAGCGCAGGGCCGGCAGAGCAGCCATGTGTGTGTGTGTGTGTGTGTGTGTGTGTGTGTGTGTGTGTGTGTGCGTGCCGGGGGCAGGAGAGCGGCAGCCAGTCCTCTCAGGGCCCAGGAGCCCTGTGAACAGCCTCTGTCCAAACGCTCAGGGCCCTAACCTTTTACAATCCTTCTGCGGGGCCGGGGGAAGCAACACTTTAGCAGGTACGGAGCTGCCACCAAGTTGCTACAGAACCAGGAGCTCCAGGTCAAGTTTCTTAATAAAACTCCGGGGCCGGTGGTTGCGTTTAAAGAGTTTGCAGCGCAGTCGAGGAGCGTGTGAGGTCACCAGCCAGTCCCATAAAACCTGGATGAGGGCTGTAAGTCCTGGGGAAAAAACAGCAGCCCTGAGATAGGAAGTCATCAGGAGAGGGAGGAAAACGGACTCAGGGTGCAAGCGGCAGGTCCGAGGTGGGATACGCAGCCAGAGTTGAAGTGGGAGGGTGGAAACAGACACCAGTCCTAAGGTAGGGCCAGCCGGGAGACCGGATTTAACAAGAAACAAGGACATTATTAGAGTGAGCTGGGCCATGGAATCACTTATCCTGGAGGGAAGAGTGTGAGGATGTGCAGAATACAGCCTCTCGCTGGGATTATTTGCTGAGGGGGTGCCAACACTGTCCCAAGGAGACACAGGGGCCAAAGCACAGGGTCAGGCTCTGTTGGGATCCATGTGCCCCACCCGTACCCCATCCCGTGGCCACAGATTGATTGCTCTCTTCTTCGGAGGAAACTATTTTGAAATGCATGCCATTAGGCCGAAGGGGACCATCTGAGGGGAGTGTCGGAAATGACTGAGCTCACCGGCGGAGGCCCTGGCTGTAGTCCTGGGCAGCACTCACCCGATCTCGGCCGGCCACCCAGCCTCGCAGAGCCTCTGGTGTCCTCAGCCAGCAGGTTATGTAACGGGATGCAAGATCAAGAGCTTTAAAATTATAAAGACATGTTGTCGCTTAGATTTAGAGTGAAGAAAACAAAAGCTCTTCACGGAACCTGGGTAGATTGATGCCAAATAGCCACACGTGGTCACTCTTCCCTGTCCACAGCTTCCAAGTGACACTTTGCAGTTCCTCTCATAAAGAGCCGAGCCCTGGCTGGTGTGCTCAGTGGTTAGAGTGTCAGCCTGCACACTCAAGGGTCTCAATTTGATTCATGATCAAGGGCACGTACTTGGGTTGCAGGTTTGATCACCGGGCTCCAGTCGGGATTCGTAGGGGAGGCGACCAATTGATGTGTCTCTCTCACAGTGATCTCGCTCTCTCTCTCTTTCTCTCTCTCTCTAAAAGTCAATAGAAAAAATACCCTCGAGTGAGGATTAACAACAAAAATAGGAGAGGTAGAGCCATGTTCTCACCCCTTGAATCTGAGCAGGCCTTGTGATTTGTTTTGGCCAATAGAATGTGGCAGAAATGACACTGTAATCAGGTCTGAGTCCAAGGTTCAAGAGACCTGGTGTGCTTCCTCTCGCTCATGGAACCCGGCCACGTCTCTAGGATCAACCTCGGATGGAGGGTGAGAAGAGCCCAGTTGTTGCCACCATGATACAGGCACCTGACTACCAAGTGTCCAGACAGAAACAGCGGAGCTGCCTACCAACCCCCAGCTGACCACAGACACATCGGTAAGCTGGCTGGGACTAGAACACCTCTGAACTCAGTAGTGATAGCAAGTGCTTTTTGGTTTAAGCTACTGAGTTTTGGAGTGTTTCTGGGCGAGAGCTAACTGATACAGAGCTTGTGGAGAACTTTGCACAAATAAATCAGGCAGAACTAATGTCAGGTTGAGGTCAACATCTCAGACAATGGCAGTGGCATTGGCGATTGGTCACAGAGAGGAGCAGTGTGGAGGCCAGCTCTCCTACCCCCCAGTCATACTCTTGGGCAGGAGGATGGAATGGCACCTCGAATGATGTATTGTCAGGTCTCAGGGGGTTGGTGACATTGCAAGAATCATGGCATGTTAGTATGAGACGCAGTCTCTGAAAGGGAAGCCAGTGTTTATTGAGGGTGTATAAAAGCAGGACTGTAACAAGTGAATGCTTTCTGTAGGATCGGTTGCACTAATATGCAGCATTATAGATATAACAGTTCGAAGTCAGAAGCCCCATTCTTGATTTATAGATTTACCAAATTCACATCCTTCTTGCAAAGACAAAGCTGCTTCTGGGAGTGGGTTGGATCGCCATCGTCCTCTGCAGAGCAGCCCTGCTATGAGCATCGGGGACCTCAGGGGGGCTGCACGGGAAGAAGGAGCCCATGAGCACGTGCTGGAATTCACAGAGAGTGCAGGGCTGTCCCGTGGAAGACGGGCACCAGGCCCTGTCACCATCTGAGGGGCGTGGTAAACGGGGCTCCGGGCGGGGGTATCTGCATGCCTCTGGGCTGCTGAGAGAGCCAGCGGGGTCTTCGCAGAGGCAACAGTCAGGAGCTGGATCCAGGGGCCTACTCCACCAGCGGGAGCTGGATCTCCTCAGGGAGAAGGGGTAGGACACAAGGGTGACCTGGAGGAAGTGGGAGGCGGGCTTGAGAGGATGGGTCCCTATATCATCGCAGTGGCCTGGAAAGGCCCCCAGGAAGCCAGGCAGCCACAGAGGCCTTTGGCCCTGCTGAGAACGGCTGCCACGCAGGCTCGGTTGGGACAGGGGCAGGGCCTGAGCATGGCTGTAGGTTGATGACTCCGAGTTCCTTTGGAAGCCTGTGGTGATCATGGAAAGTGCAGACTGGATCTCACTAGGTCCCAGGCTTCCTCGGCTCCAAAGTTCAGTGAGCCTGTGACTTTATGACAGATTCAGAGAGAACCGTCAGGCCACTGCGCATGCTCATTTCCCCCAGAACAGAACCAGACTGGCCCCTGATTTAAACGGAACACAGCTCTCTCTGTCGACACTGGTCCCGCAGGCTTTGGGCTGAACCCAGTCATTCCTCCCGTAGCGATGGAGGATCCTGAAACGCTGAGGGACTCCAGACTCGCTGTCCAGGGGGAAATAACTTATTGGGGGGCACTCTTTCCATAGTAGCGGCGACACCATTTACACTCACGGCAGACTCAGCCAACTCTGCCCCGTCGGTGTGCAGCATCCTGACCCTCCAGGGCCGGGCCCAGGTTCCTGTGAGCACTCACAGTGACTCTGTAAATCCCCCAAAATGTGTCCTCTCAGGGCAGAAGAATTACAAAATGGTGCCTCCTCTGGGTGGAGAAGTGAGAATCAGTGATCCCTCTGAGTGACCTTGCTCTAGGCCAGTGATGGCGAACCTTTTGAGCTCGGCGTGTCAGCATTTTGAAAAACCCTAACTTAACTCTGGTGCCGTGTCACATATAGAAATTTTTTGATATTTGCAACCATAGTAAAACAAAGACTTATATTTTTGATATTTATTTTATATATTTAAGTGCCATTTAACAAAGAAAAATCAACCAAAAAAATGAGTTCGCGTGTCAGAGGTTCGCCGTCACTGCTCTAGAAAAATAAATTATATGTCATTTCTTTACTGGATGTTTTTTGAGCATCTACTGTGGCATTGATCACTAGGGTCTCCAAGAGCTTGGCTTCTACAAAAGAAATAACCAAGAAAACCAGGAAGATGGGAGAATTCAAGGCCTATTCGTTGAAATCACACACTCCTTTGGCGGTGGAAGTAATTGTGAGGTCTCTCTTGTGTCTAAGAGTGAGAATAACTCGTGTCCATTCACCACGGGCCACACCCGCACTCATGAAAAGTCTTCGTGTGGCCAGCAGCCTCCTTGGCACACATTCCAGCCAAATGAGCTCCCTGGACCCTGCGCACTTCCTCAGGTGGGAAAAAATAAACACCCTCCCAACTGCCTCAAGGAAGAGGGGTTTGGTGTGAGGAGTCAGGGCAGGAAATAGGGCAGGTCTAACAAGGACTGCACCTGGAACCGGGCTAGCGACAGGAAACACGGGAACCGCTCTCCCTGCCAGTTCTGGCCACCAGCATTCTCTCCCTGACGTGGTGGGATAGCATCCTGAACAGTGTGCTTTCTCTGGACCTGATCCTACTTATTCGGTGGCATCCATTGTCTCAGGGAGCACTGGGGCTATTAACCCAAACGAAGGGAAATAGACAGAAACCACCAATGCCCATTTTTGAAAAAGAGACTTCTGACAGGAACAGCCAAAACAGTAGTCTTGAAAGACAGGGCTTTTGATTGGCAAAAGCCAAGCTATTGTGGGAGCAAAAGAGTCTGTTGAGTTCTAAGCACCAGGTTATGGCAACACAGAGGCAAAATCCTGAGGAGCTTGTATGCCACAGGCCACAGATTGGTGGCCTGGATGATTAGGAGAAGCAGAGACCACCAGATCCCAGAGATCAGCTGCGCCACAAGCCGGGGAATGGGTGGGTCAAACAAAGGGGACATCACAAGGGGGGACTGGCAGGGTCCGGAAGGAGTGGCTGGAAGGAGGCTCATTACCTAGAGACTGACAAGGCAGCCCCCACAGCCTCCTGGGCCCCATTCTCCACTCAACTCGAAGCACAGTGGGGAGTCTCACTGAGTCAACATGTGTCTGCCACTGGTGGAGCCGGCACAAGGCCTGGTGACTGTTCTGGCACCCAAGACACTGCTCACTCCCATTCTCATGGCATCGACTATGGTTCCTCACACAGAAGTGAAGTGATGCACAGAAGGGGGTCTAGTGTGGAAGTGAAGCCCCCGCCCTCCCGCACCTTCCTTTGCGGGGACTGAATGGCCTAGGATCTTTCCTTAAGCAAGGACCGTGGTGAAACTTGCTCTCTTATACTTACCACAAAAACAGTCCCTCCAGACCCGGGAGCACCAATCTATCCACTGCAGTCACTGCATCTCCAGGTCTCAGCCAATCCAATTGGCTCAGGTGGGTGAAGAGTCTACTCCTGTGCCTCTCGCCTGCAGCCAGGAGGCTGGAGTCACGTGGCATGCAGCCCCCTCCCTAAAGCATTTGGGGCACGTGCTCTGACTCCTTCCCACTCCAAAATCTGTCCTCCAACCCCCAGCCCCCGTTGTTGAGGTCATCGGTGACCCTGCCAAAGCCACTGTCGCTTTTTCTCCTTTCTTGGCCTCTCAGCAGCTTGTGGCACAGCTGACCAGTCCCTCCTTCTTCATACTCTTGTCTCTTGATGTCAGTGACCCCCCTGTTGTCTGGTTCCCCACCCCACCGACATCAGCTGCTGTTCCTTCTTGGTCTCCTTTGATGGCTTTTCCTCTCCTGATCACACATTTAATGTTAAGATGCCCTGAGAGTGGCCCTAGGTCTTTCTCCCCACAGGCTCTCCCTAGAAGATTACATCTAGTCCTCTGGCTTTGAACACCATCTCTTGGCCAGGGACTCCCACATTTATGGCCCTAACCCTCACTTCTCCAAGGAGCACCAAATCCATATACCCGCTGCTTACATGACGTCTTCATTTGGATATTGAATTCGAACTCTGCATGGTCAAAAGATAACTCTATCAAATTTATGCCAGAAACACATTCTTCCCAATTTTAGTAAATGGCCCCAACATCTTCCAGGTACTTGAACTCAAAATAACGGGTCATCCTCAATCATCCTCTCTTCTCCAAACCCCATATCCAATACATCAAGCCAAAATATGCCCCCTCTTCATCCACGTCTCTCCATCTCCACAGCAACTGCCCTAATCCAAGACCCCATTACTTCTGAACTGAGCTCCCGGATTCTCTCACTAACTTCCACTGCCTACAGAGAGAGTGTGGCCCGCTCCCTCCTGTCATTTCTATCTCAGCTCAGTGTCACCTCCTCAGAGTCCTAACTGGACTTCTAGTAGCTGCCCCTCACTGACACTCAATCTCTGCCCCATCGCACGATCACACTATTTCCTTTCTTTATATCGTTCAACATCAGCTTGTTAATTTACTTGATTATTTTGTCTCCTCTCACCAGAATATAAATGCTATGAGAGCAGGGACCTTGTGTCCCCAACACTTAGCACAGTACCAGGCATTCAATAAATATTTATTGAAATAATGAACCCACAAACTTATATATAGCCGGGGTCAATTTCTCTGTTTTGAAAGAAAGTGTGGTTTACAAGGAGAAAACAAGAGTAAGCAGAGCACAGAAGGAATCTTTAGTCCGGACTGGGTGTTTATAGAAGAAAAATCAAATCCGAGGATCTGGGAAAAATGACAAAAATAACAGTGCCCTTCATTCTATAGCATTTTTCCAGATACTGGCTCATTTGGCTGTCACAAACTCCATCCTAAGGGAGAACAACAGTAATCCCTCATTTTCCTCTCTCTTTTTTTTCACCAATCAGAGGATCAGGAGGGGTGACGTGATTTCCCGAGGTCACACAGCCAATTAATAGGATCAGTTCAGTGCTCCTTCATGACCACGTCCCACACGCTGTCCTACTCTGGGGCCTCTGAGGAAGCTGAGCAGTAAATTACCTGAGTGTCCCGCGCTCTGGGTGGCTCCCCAGTCTGAGGACACAGGCGAGCTTAGGAGGGGGCCCCCGGGCCTCTTTCCCGCTGGAGGCCTTCCATAGCGACTGTCCTCAGCCTCATGCGACGCCTGCTCAGGATCTCATTGCATAATTACCCCAAACTTCCTATCGGAGCTTTGAGCCACAAAGGGGACATTAGACAACCTGGCCCAAGCCTTTCATTCTGCAAATGAAGCCACGAGACCCGGAGAGGGATGTGACTTGCCCAGAGTCCCACGGGGAGTTAGCGCAGAGCTGGGGCGCAGCCAGGCCCTCTGCAGACAGAAGAGCGTGGTGAATAGTGGACCCCCGTCCCAGCTCTGCCAAATTCTCCTATTTTGCAAAACAGTTTTTGTTTTTAAATAAAATATTATGACAGAGTTGAAGTTCCCCCCATACCCTACCCTGATTCCATTCCTCTCTCCTCCTCCCCAGAGGTTACCACCACCTTAATCTGGTGCATATCATTCCCACACATTTTGATACTTTCCCAACATATGTATACAGTTGTTCATATGGAAAATAGTACAATAATGGATAAATAATAACACAAGAATAAACTCTGTGTTTCACGTACTCACAACTGTAAACCTACCATTGCTCCACCCTCTATATCAGGGGTCCTCAAACTACGGCCCACGGGCCACATGCAAATACAAATATTGTATTTGTTCCCGTTTTGTTTTTTTACTTCAAAATAAGATATGTGCAGTATGCATAGGAATTTGTTCATAGCTTTTTTTTAAACTATAGTCCGGCCCTCCAACGGTCTGAGGGACAGTGAACTGGCCCCCTGTTTAAAAAGTTTGAGGACCCCTGCTCTATATCTATAAATAGTACATAGAAGCATTTTGTATGTTTTTGAAGTTGATATAAACAGCATTATGCTGGACAAGTCCTGCGACTTGCTATTATATTCTTGAGATTTAACCATGATGATACATGGAGGGCCGGTTCATTCATTTGAGCTACTCAGATACCATAATTTACTTATCTTTTCATCGATGGACATGTAAGTGCTTTCTACTTTTTTTTACTGTTTCCAATCGTGTTGCAATAAGCACTGGGGGACATGGTTTTTTCATTCCCCAGGGAAGCACTGTTCCCCGTGTGCTGACTCCACCGGTGCTGTACGATCTCCTGGACACGCGGCCAGGGTGTCTCCGGCCGTCGCCCGAGAGGAGGAGCTGAGCTGTGGACACGCACGGCCTCAGCGTTACTGGATGGTGCCAATTTGCTCTCCAAAAGTGGTTGTACCAATTTACACTCCCACCCGGCTCAGTAATCTTTCCATTATGCCAAGCTGCTGCCTTATTCTGCTTTCAATTCCTTATAATTTATGAAAGGAAAATATAAAAGAGGTGCTATTACCTTATTAAAAAATCCAGCTTCCTTTCGTTGCAGAAAGGAGAGGAGAAAAAGAAGGGCAATTGCATATTGGATTAGGGCCTGGCACGCATTCATCAACTTTATAGTAGCGCCGGCTTGGAATTCAGGTCTCCTGAGGGGGGTGGGGGTGGGGAGACGGGGGGCCACTGGAAACAAGAGACACTTTCACCACGGCTTCTCCGGGAACGCAGATCTAATGTACTCTAAGGTACAGAAACGTTTGCACTCACAGCCTCCCTGGTTCCAATCAGGACATGAAGGGAAAGTGCCAAGACACCAGAGAATAAGCCAGTTCTCATAAACTTTCCAGCCAAGCTCTGCAAACGTTGGCGGGTGGAATCCAGGCTGGTAATGAACTTAAGCACTCAGGCCAGGTCAGCTCCCAGATCTTTTGATTGGCAGCCCCCCTCACTGCTGGGGAGGGACCTCGCATCCCTCCCTCCCAACGCTGCCACTCTGCCGCTCTGCACCCTCCTTACCCACCCAGGCCAGAATCCCTCTTCCCCTGGGGTTTATCGAAGAGAAATCTCTGCCCCCAAAGGTATGTGGGGTTCCTGGGTCATCCAGTCTCTGGGCCCTTCTCCTCCACAGGCTAGACTCACCCCTCCCCGCCCTCGGCCTTGGGGCCCCGGCTCCTCACTAGGTCAGGTACTTACTGCCTAGCTGGCTGCCTCGATCTGGACTTGTGAGTGGCCCTGCTGTCCCCAAAGGCTGTGGTCCCCTGAAAGCAGGATTCCATCTTCCTCAGCCTGGCTCCTTCACCCACTGGCTTGCTCCGGGAGAAAATAAGAAAGACAAACAACAGTTAATCAGGCCTTCTTCGTGCTCCCTCTGCTCCTTCCCGTCACGATCTGTGGCTCTCATCACTCTGTATTACCGTTATTTGCTACCGTTCTTGTAGAAAAAAAAAATATAGTGGAGTTTTTCTATTCACCTGTGCATCCCCCCAGAGCAGGGGCCACACTGTGGGGCAATATTCGGGGAAGAAGAAGGGAGGGGGGCGGCGACTGAATTCCTTATAGAGCATTAGGTAAAATTTTAAAATTCACAATGGAAAAACAACTCTTTGCAAAGTAAAAATAGAAGAACTCTTTTCAAATATGATTTTTACAAAATTTCCCCAGTAGGTGTGCATCGAACTGGGAGGCGTTGAAATTCCATTTTCCGTTTGAGATTCGACCCAGGTAGCTCTTTATTGTGGCAAAGAGGACGGAAGAACCAGCTCATTAGAGTTGGGGTAGGAGGGGAAAGTAAGAGCCCTGCTGATGCCCAGAGTGGAGACCGAGGATGAGAGAATGCCTGAGGGGAGGAAGAGAGAGCCCGTTTTAATTGGAAAGCTTTTTAAAATTTTCCTTTTCTTCTTCTTGTTTTTAAGTTCCCGTCTTGGATCCTAGAAATTACAGGCTCCTTCAGCATCGCCTCAGTGGTTGGAAAAAATGCTCATTTCACTTTTAAAACAAACAATGGAAAGTTCCTTTTAAAAGAAAGATCTTATTAGCCCAAGTCCAAGGAAATCTGTGAGGGCTGCAAGGATCTGCAGGGATGGCCTACCGGGCAGAGGTGGCCCCTGGGGGCAGCCCCAGGGAGGGTCAGTCCGACCTCCCTGCCCAGGGCTCCCTCCATAGGGGAAGCACCCTCTCCCCTCCCTGCGGGCCAGGCTCACACAAGACCTCACAGCGAACGAACAAACGAACAAACGTAGAAGGAAGCTGCTCAGACATGAAAGGGAGAAGACTATCCTTTACCCAAATAAACAGCCAGAGGGAAGCCAATCCCATCAGACAAAGCCACAAATTAGGATCATAAGAGCCTGGCCTGGGAGTCGGGCTCTGTCTTTAAAACATCTTCCAGGAAGCTGCCCGGGGGCAGCCCTGTCATCTCCACGGCCCCTCTGCTGGACCTGCAGTGGCCCCGCAGTGGGCATCGGGCCTGTGAAAGCTCATCAGTGACAGTGGGAAGTTGGGGGGAGCCTGAGTGGGGTGAGGTGGGGTGACATAGGACCATGGTCAGCAAACCGCGGCTCGTGAGCCACATGCGGCTCTTTGGCCCCTTGAGTGTGGCTCTTCCACAAAATACCATGTGCGGGCGCGCACGTACAGTGCGATTGAAATTTCGTGGCCCAAGCGCAGAAGTCAGTATTTTGTGGAAGAGCCGGTATTTTGTGGAAGAGCCACACTCAAGGGGCCAAAGAGCTGCATGTGGCTCGCGAGCCGCGGTTTACCGAGCTGCAGTTTGCCAACCACTGACATAGGAGATAGTTTAGGGTCAGTGATGTGTCAAGGAGACCATGAGGGGAGATACGGCCCGTCACCCAGTCCTTGGTGGTACCAGACAAGAGGAAAGTGGCCAGTGCTGAGCTCCCACTCCATCCCCGACACAGCCCTCTCCACCCTCGAGCAAGGCATCAGGCCCTCCACAAAGATTCCAGATTTTAAAACTGGCTCTGCTTCCCCTTTCCCCATCACAGCCTTTGCCGAGGGCTGGCAGTCAGTGTGTGGCGAGTCTCCTCTGGGATGCCAACCAGCTGGCGTAGTGGAAAGAAACGTGTGAAGGCATTCAATGCCACCTGAAGGCTCAGCTGGTCTCGTTTGGGAATGAAAACCAGAGCATACCAACATAGACTATGCTGGAGAGACTGAGCAGATAAGAGGATGTTATGAACAACTTTATGTCAGCAAATTTAAAAATGTAGAGGAATAGATAAATTTTTAGAAAAATACAACTTGACAAAAGTGACCTAAGAGGAAATAAAGAATCTGGGTAATCCTGTAACTATTTAATGAAATTAAATCACAAGTTTAAAACCATTTTAAAAAAAATCAGTCCAGAAGGCTTTACAGTGAGTTCTATGACTCATTTAAAGAATTAATAATTCCAATATAAACTGAGGAACAAATAAGAAAAATTTATTTCTTCCTCTTCAATTCTTCACCAAGGCCAGATAGGATAGTACAAGAAAGGAAAATTACAAGACATGCTTACTCCTGAACACAGATACATAGATCCTGAATAAAAGGTTAGTTAGTAATCAAGTCCCAAAATATATTTTATAATGTAGTACATCCTGACCAAGGTAGGACTATCTATCTATCTATATATATGTATATAAAAGCCAAACGACCGGAAAGACTGGAATGACCGGTTGCTATGATGTGCACTGCAGCCAGCCAACCGGCCCGATCGGGAGTAAGGGCAGGGCTGGCGGCCAACTCTCTCGACCCCTCCCCCCATCCGGCCCGGCCCTGATCACCTCGATGGAGGTGGGCCAGCTGAACCCCACCCATGCAAGACTTCGTGCATCTGGCCTCTAGTTGGAAATAAATGAGAATGTGAGTCAGATAGAAGAAGAAAATGGAATAAAATAAAATGAAAGAAGTATCTTGCTCAGGCTGGTGAAGATAGTGCACTATGAACTAGTGCATATGATATCTCTGTTCTGCTTCTAAAATCTACTATTGGAAAACAAAACAAATAAAAGCTGTCAGTGTTACCTTAACTAGGAGTTCCTGAATTTGACATTCAAGGCTATTTTACTCTTCTTTTTCCTGGTATCCATGATGATTTCACAAAACATCCCAGATTTCTGTTATAAGGTGAGCATATATTGAATGAATACCTCTTCATAATTATCAGGTGTTTTTGATTGAATTTCCTAGAAGCAGAACATGAGAAAAGGATTCTATGTGTAAGTATGTTATTAAGGGAGTGAGTAACGAAGGTATGATAGGACAGTGGGAGAAGCTTGGCAAGGAAATGGGTTGAACTGAAGTCTAGCTTCAGTCTGATCCCATGGGAGTTCTGGAATATGAGTGATAACAAAAAGGTATGCCTCTTACAAGCAAAGAGACTATCCTTATGTATCCCAGTATCAGTCGGGGGTATTGTAGGTCACACCCAGGGGCAGGTGTAAACTCCCAGGCATTTCCCAAGGTAACTTCTAACAGGGGGACATCTTTGAGGCTAGCTACCACACAGTCTTCCCTCTGCCCCCCCTTCCCAAGGTCCCTCAAATTCTCATTCCATTACAGCATCAGCTCACAGTCCAGAATCTCCTCATTTAAATCAGGTCTAGGTGTAAATGAAGCTCCTCAAGTGCAGTTCCTTAGATAAGCTCCAAACAAGACAGACAAATTATCCCCTCCAACTTGTGCTGTTGGAGCATGGCTAGGTTGACTGCTCGAGGCATTCCTGTTAAAGGATGGGAAAGCAGGAGGTACAAAGGAGTCACTGGCCCATAGCAGTTCTGAAATCCAGCGGAATTGTGTAAGTTCCTGGGTAAGGACTTAGTTCTCTTTCTGCCAGGAAATAATTCTCTTTGGCTTTTGACTCTACTCTCTGGGCTCTTCATTTTAGCCTCTGGGGCTCTTGCTTTCATTCCCTGAGTCATCCTTTACCTCCCTCCTCCCTTTGTCTGGGTCCTGCCAGTAAAATCTTGGAGGTCCAAACCTCTATTTATTTTGTACTGTATCTGTCTCTTTCAGTCCAATCTGGAGATTTTTTTGTGTGTGAATTTAATTATCTTTTAAAATTGGTGGTTTTCCTATGAATGTTCCTGGGGTTTTCTCCATTAGACAACAGCCACACATAAATCTCTTTGAGATAAGGCCTTCTCCAACATTGGGCGTTTACTGCAATGGCTAAGCTTGCCTGTAAGCTCCTCAGAAACCCTACTGTTTAAGAGAATCTCTGAGATACTCTTAGACACTTTAGAGCACCTTTTACCTAGCTGAGTGGTCCTCTAATGGACCAAACTTTCTGGGATCTTAACAAAGGATTCTACAGCCATATCCCCAGCTTTAGTTGGCCAAATTTTATCATCATTTGGCCACTGGAGTTTCTGGAAAGCTTCTAAATCAGCAAGTCTTAGTTTCTTTTTGCTGAACAGCGTTTCCTTTAGCTTATCTCCCTCCTGTTGCACAAGTAGCAAGAACCAGGGAGACTAAAAACATGTTGGCTGGAAATATCTTAGCCGGATGACCCAATTTATCAGGTGCCTTTTCTATTGCCACATAACTACAGGCGGCACTGTTGCTAAGCTTTCAGCCATTACATATCCAGTTTCTAATAATAAATTTCTTATTTGCTTTTAAGCCCACACCAGCAGCCTCCTCCACATCCAGACTGTTCAAGGCACTTATGGCTTTTACTGGCCTCTCACCAATGTCCTTCTAGCTTCTACTCTCTTCCTGGTTCCAAAGCCACTGCCATATTTATAGGTATTTGTTAGGACAGCTCTCCTCTTCCAGGTACCAAAAACTTGTATCAATTAGTCACTGATTGATATGGAACAAACTACCCACAAACATTTATTATCACACAGTTTCTAGGATTCAAGAATTCAGGACCAGTTTAGCTGAGAGGTTCTGGCTTAGGGCCTCTCGTGTAGTTATTGTCAGAATATTAGCAGAAGTTGAAGCCATTGGAAGGCTCGCCTGGACTGGAGGACCAGGTTCCAAGATGACTCACTCACAGGGGTGTTGGCTGGAGGCCCCGTTCCTCACCACATGGCCCTCCTCATTGGCTGCTTAAGTGTCATCATGACATGGCAGCTGGCTTCCTCCAGAGCAAGTGATACAAGGGAGAGTCTACCTTTACTTTTTAACAAGAATCATTCTGGTGGCTGTGAGGGGAAGAGGCTGTAGGGTGCCACAGGTAGAGGTGGGGAACTTATAAAGAAGCTAATAAAATGATGAAAGATGACGATGGCTTGGACCAGAAAAGAACCGGTGCTCAGATCCTGGATATATGTTTATATTTTGCAGGCAACGCTGATAAGATTGACTGACCGATTGGATAAGGAGTCTGAGAGAAGGGTCAAGATCTAGAAGGTTTTGATCGAAGCAAAGTGGAGGAATGAAGTCATGAGATGAGAGGGCCACCCTCTGTCTAATTCAGGATGCTTTATCATCCATACTTTACAAGTGAACGAAGTGATATTTTGAGAATGTAAGTAACTTGCCAAAGGTCTCCCTGGTGGTGAGTGATGTGGCTGGTTCTTAGCTACCGTACACTCTTGTCCACCGAGCCAGGAATATTACTAGATGGAATCACTTGTCAACATTCTTCACTAAAAGCAGCTGGCAGGCGCCTCTGTTGCTCCCAGATGGCTGGGTCAGCAGTAAGGCAGGGGCCTGGAGGGGATTCACCCCTATAGCCATATGCATGGGGCCACTCGCTCACTGCCTGTGCCCCTGCTACCCTGGGCCCCCGGCCAGGATCTGGTGCTGGAGGTGGGTCATACCGATGTAGAAGCTTCCAAAAATGCACTGAACATCCCAGAGCGAAGGCAAAGGTCCGGGGAAGCCTGTCTCCCGCGTGCCACCGGGCTGCCTGCTTTTCAGCTGGAGGGTGTTAGCACCACGTTAGGAATCCACCACCAGGGCCAGCTCTGTCGTGCAAGCTGGCTTTGCCCTAGAAGATGCCAAGGCAGGAGCTGCAGCATTCGGCCAGGGCCCCTGCCGCAGTCATTTCTGCAGCTGTCCACATCTGGACTGCCAGGGGAGGCGGCACGCAGCATTGTCTATAGCTTGGATCCTTTACAGACAACTTGGCTTTTCCCTTTCTTCTCTGACTCCATTTCCACCCTCACTTCCTTAGCCACATTCCAGTTCCCGAGGAGGCGCCGGGAAATCCCGAGTGGCTGCCCTGGGGAGGAAGGGATCCTGCTTCCACCTGGACCCGTTCACTGTGTCCTTGACTGAAAATCCCTTTACAGCTTTGGGGAGTGAAAATGTTTTCCTTTTACTCTTTCTTTCCTTTCTCCTGTTTTATAGGAGAATATGTAGTGGGTGCTTTCTATACCGCGTGGAATTTGTAAATAAACCTCAAAGAAACAGTGAATGCGCTTCAACTTGCATGAAAGGGGGGGAATCCTCTAAAGTGGGAGCAAAGAACAGTGGTTTCACTTGGGCTGATTAGGAGGAGTTTCCTTGGGGGATTCAGAGTGGGGGCCCCAGACTCTCCTGCTGACCTGGGAAGGGGTCTGGGTGTCACCACCTTTTCATTTCAAATAGAAAACACAGAGACCCAAAAGGACCTGGGTGGACCCCTGGCTGCAGCTTCGATCAGAACTGGGTCAGGACACCATGTCCCCTGGGTTCCTGTTCTGGTTCTATAAGCGCCTGGGGCCCAGTCCCTTAGTACAGTCTGTGCAGGAACTCTTCCCGCCAGAGCACCTGTGGGCAGGCGACGTGCTTGTCACTGCAGAGGCGGCAATGAAGTGCCGACGGAGCCAGAGGTCCCCACTGTATCTGGGCCACCACGTTCCTTCGCCCCAGTGAGTTCCCCTCCCTGGAATGCCACTGCCCTTCACCTTCTCTCCCCACTGCTCACCCCCTGCAGTCTTCCAGGCCCAGCTCAAGCCTCACTGTCTTTGAGAAGTCTCCTCAGGCTGCCTTGACTCTGGTCTCTCCCTCCGCTGCATCCTTCCAGCCCTTCCACCCCACCCCTGCCTTAGGACATGACTCAACTCCTCAGCCTGCATCCCAGTAAATAAACCTGGCTCCAGGCTTACTACACGTGCACCCTGTCACAATTTATGTGATCCCTGTGGGCCTCCATTTTTCATCTGTAAAATGGGGATAATCGCACTGCCTGGCCAGCTGTTGTAGGCATTAGAAATAAATAGAACTCACAAAGCAGGTGCCGCTCAGTAGCACTCACTCACTAAACAGCAGCTAGTACGAGTCAAAGCCAAACCTCTCTTTCCCTGGGCGGTTCACTCCCCCTGCCTGTGGGGCGCGAGCAGGCTGTGAGCGGAGGCCCGAGGAGGAGCTCAGCCGTGTGAGCCCAGCGCATGACCTCTGGGAGGTTCCAGGACTGAGCAGGCTGTGAGCGGAGGCCCGAGGAGCTCAGCCTTGTGAGCCCAGCGCATGACCTCTGGGAGGTTCCAGGACTTTCTGCTTCCGCCCTGGTTCTCAGCTGCACATAGTTGTGGGGCTTCCCAACCCGTTTCATGACCGACCCATTTTATGTAGGTTCCTGTTCCCCTGGGAAAGGGTGTTTCACGTCCAATGTCACATACCCCGAAGGCGAGCCAACTCTCCAGTACTTTCCAGGTTTTGAAGAAACTGCTCGATGACAGCATTTCCCACCTGGGGTGAGTCCGTTGAGGAAGTGGCATTGGCAGTGACCACCTGTATTTCAGGCACAAATAAGGACCCAGCAGGCCCAAGGGCCCATCAAGGAGACCACAGGTGCACAAACAACTGTGTAAGCCACAGTCCAAGGTGGCCAGAGTCCCAGATGGCTGCTAGATCAGGGCCCGAGTGACACAGGGATATTGCTTTGAGCTAAAGAGTGTGCTATGAGGGTCACCCAGAGGCCTGATGGTCAGCCAGGCTGGGTTTTGCTGTGCCCCAAATTCCCCCAGAAACTTAATTCCCCTGGGTTCCTCTTCTTCTCTACATATGAACTTACGCTGGTACACAATCACTCGGCTAACCGCTCATTGGCACTAAGATGTTGCTGAAAAAGATCGACAACTCAATGGAAAAAATGGCCAAAGGGTATGACCAGCAAGTTCACAGAAAGATAATAGAAATGGCCCCCACACTTGTAAAGAACTGGTCCACCGCACTCAGAATAAGAGAAATGCATGTTTAGACTCCATCGAGGTACCATTCCTCACCTGGCAGGTTGGCAAAAATGCAAATGTTTGACAACACACCTTGAGGTGTTCCAATGAATGTTATTCACTCTCAGCTCCAAACTCACCTTCTCTCTTCTGCTTCGTGACCCTTTGGCTGGGATGCAGCAAACCATTCTGCTTTGCCAGCTGCGCCCCCGCCCCCCAGACTCTGCCATTAGGGGGTGCTAGAAGGAGACTGCAGGTAGGAAGAGAGGGAAGTAACTCCCTGCTTCTGATTTTGCTTCCTGTCTGCTTCCTGCTTATTTACTGTTCTTTGGAGGATCACCCTGGTCCTTAATTGATAAAGTTAGTGAAGTCAGTGAAGGCAATTTAGTATCTAACTAAATTACAACTTTAATTTCCATTCGGCCCAGTAATGGGTCCGTGTTTAAGATCACTTATTGCAGCATTGTTTGAAATAGCAAGGAGTGTCCCTTTAAAAGGGACTGGCTAAATAAAATGGTATATCCACACAGTGGATACACTGGCTCTTCATGTATGTGCCCAGCCGTGAGTGACAGGTGCCTCTTTGGTTCACATTGCTTTGGCCAGAGCATGTCACATAGCCAGCCTGGCTCCAAGGGGCAGGGAAATATAATACCGTGTGAAGGGAGAATCGGAAATCCCGGGTGAGTGACATTTGTGCTGAGTGAGTTTCCTCTGGTTCTGGAAGTCAGACCAGCCCTCCAAAACATGGCATTTGGTTCACTTAGAGGAGATGCAGCGAAGGGCAGCTTTAACCGGGAGGAAGCGGGGTGGGCAGGGGAGAGGAAAAGGGAGCCTGAACATGGGACCCGGTCCCCAGGCCACAAGGCAGAAGGCTGAGATCCAGGGAGCATGGACCAGGACCTGGATCCCCAGCACAGGCCCCACCCCCATGAGTCCGACAGGAGAGTCCTGCCAGGTGAGGCTGCAGAGCTGAGCTCTGGAAAATGAGAGGAAGGCATCTTGTCGGTGGGAACGTGTGGCCGGGTTCTCCCAGCTGAACAATAGGGCCCACAGCGTTGCTTAGGTGACAGAGGGAGGCCCGACAGACAGGACGCTCTAGAGAAGTGGTTCTCAACCTTCCTAATGCCGCAACCCTTTAATACAGTTCCTCATGTTGTGGTGACCCCCAATTTCATTGTTACAAATTGAACATAATTAAAGCATAGTGATTAATCACAAAAACAATATGTAATTATATATGCGTTTTCCGATGGTCTTAGGCGACCCCTGTGAAAGGGTCGTTCGACCCCCAAAGGGGTCGCGACCCACAGGTTGAGAACCGCTGCTCTAGAGGCTTAGGAACGTCCCTCATCTCCCTAGGGGAATGTCACCACCTCCCTCAGCCATGTTCCCCTCACCCTGCCCTTGGCCCTGGAAGTCAGAGATGCACCTGTGGGGACCTGGATGGCAATGCTTACGGGCCTGCTGCTTGGGAACGCACTGGCAATTGACAGAATGTATTAAAACTCCCAACTATAGACTGTTTTAAAGAAATCGAACACTGTCTAAAGAAATACGGTTCATTCCCTCCGAGGGCAGAAAACAACCTGACAGGGCTACTGGCCAGGAGTTCTGGAGCGTCCTCTGGTACAACATGAAGAATGAGGTGGACTTAGTGCATCACTTGGTTACACGCATGTCCGAAGTGCTTAAAGCTATTTGTTCTCTTACCTGGGTTAAACATCTCCTTTCTGTCTTTTTTTTTCTTCTTTCTTTCTTTTCTTTCTGCAGCGAAGCTAGATTAGTTCATACAAAACTCAACAATACAGCACTGAAACCCATTGTTGATATTCAACATTTTTCACATAGCGGAACAGAATAGACAATACGGTATCTAGGAAACCATGGGCTGGATTACAAACTGATGATATCTCATCCTTCTGGGGGCCTGTAATCCTCCTTTCTGTCTTTTTCTTTCTTTTTTTTTTTTTACGTCTTTCTGCAGCTGGTGAAACAGACACGCTCAGGCCTGGCCACTGGCCCGTTACTGCCCCTTCCCTGCCTGTGGTTCTCGCAGCCGTGGTGCTACCCGGCTAATGAGCGTCATTTTCTCCCGGCTGGTTCTTGTACCTTGCCCAGAACTGTCTTAAATCGTAGAGTATTTCTGTAATCAGCAGCAAACACAGATGTCTGAGGCTCCTGGTCTTGATTTTCAGCAAATTTAAAGCATCGTGTCTGGGGGCAGAGACTCTTCCTGTAGGGAAAGCTGGCGGGGGTGGGAGGTGGGGGTGGAGAAAGCCTTTCTGGAGGGAGCCCGCAGCCTTTGCAGGGGAGGGTGCTGAGGGGGGGGAGGGGGCTGTGGTCCGGTCTGTGGGGCTGCACTCTCGCAGCGACGGCATGTCCGAAGTGCTTAAAGCTATTTGTTCTCTTACCTGGGTTAAACATTTCCTTTCTGTCTTTTTCTTTCTTTCTTTCTTTCTTTCTTTCTTTCTTTCTTTCTTTCTTTCTTTCTTTCTTTCTTTCTTTCTACTGCCCCTTCCCTGCCTGTGGTTCTCGCAGCCGTGGTGCTACCCGGCTAATGAGCGTCATTTTCTCCCGGCTGGTTCTTGTACCTTGCCCAGAACTGTCTTAAATCGTAGAGTATTTCTGTAATCAGCAGCAAACACAGATGTCTGAGGCTCCTGGTCTTGATTTTCAGCAAATTTAAAGCATCGTGTCTGGGGGCAGAGACTCTTCCTGTAGGGAAAGCTGGCGGGGGTGGGAGGTGGGGGTGGAGAAAGCCTTTCTGGAGGGAGCCCGCAGCCTTTGCAGGTGAAGGTGCTGAGGGGGGGGAGGGGGCTGTGGTCCGGTCTGTGGGGCTGCACTCTCGCAGCCTGAGGTCCTTCTCTGAGCCCTGGGTTCAAGGAGCTGTGCTCCCAGAGCTCCGGGAGGAGCCTGCCGCGGCGGCACAGACTGGCGGCAGCCCCTGGTCCGCGCACCTGAAGGCCTTCACATGCAGACTGTTGTAGGCGACACCACTGAGATGTCCATGAAGGCTGGGGTCTCTGTTGCATTGAGAAGCCGCTGTGCTCCTGCTCCATTGGGGAGGCCCCTGGTGCAGGCTGCGGGGAAGGGCTGCTGGGACCACCCTTCTCCGGGCCTTTGCCTTCCGGAAGCTGGAGAAGCTTAAGTGGATCATGCAGTGGAGGCAAGGGCAAGAAGATGGGGGCAGGGGACCCACACAGAGGAGCCATGGGGTTCCCTGGTCTGTAGGACCTGCAACCCACTCCCTAGGGAGGTGACGGGGCCTCCCGGGGCGTGGCCACCTGGCGCACCTGAGTGATGCAGGTGAGAAGAGGGTGACCTGCCATCCCAGTTGCCCAGAACGGAAGGGTTCCCAGAGCAAAGGACTCTCGGTGCTACAGCCGGGAAAGTCCTGAGCAACCCAGGCCAGGCTGGTCCCCGGGGTAAGGAGAGGTCCCACCGGCCCAGTGTGAGAGCCCCTGCCCAGAGCCTCGACCAAGAGGAACTGAGAGTAAGGCTGCCCTGTTTCCCGCCCCACACACTTCCTGATGCTTGTGCAATCCCAGGAGAGGGCCCCCGACTGGCAATGGGGGTCAGGGTCAGACTTGATTTCACTTAAAGCAGATAATGCAGTTTGATGTGGGGTTTTTTCTCTGCCAAGAGCTGTCTGCCTGTCCCTCCTCCCTCTCTCCTGTCCCCATTAGAACAAGTGAGATGCCCTGGTGGCTCAGGGGCCACAGGATGAGCAAAGGCAGGGGAGCGCTCTGGCAGCGCTGGCTCACTCAGGTAACTGGCTGGTCTGCAGAGTGCCTGCGCTCAGAGCAGAAAGGAGCAGAAATCTCTGCAGTGTGTGCGGCTCATCTCCCGAGGTGTGGTCTCTGACCCTCATGGCCCGCAGCAGGGTGCTGAGCTGTCCGGTGACATGAAGGCACCAGCCAGGCCTCCCCAGCTCTGGGGAAGCTGCCCAGCCGGTTCTCCTTCACAGAAATCACCAGACCCCTCTGCTGGCCAGGCCCGGTGAGGGAGACCATGATGGGGCTCAGCCCCCAGAATGACCGTGTCCTGTGAGGGAGCCCTTTTAATACAAGCCTTCACAGATGCCACTGAATCTCCCCCAAGACTTGCAAGGTGGCATAACCCCAATGTCACCCAGGGCCACCTGCCGCTTAAGATGCAGACCTGATAGGCTTGACCCCCTCCGATGGCATGTCCAGTGCCTGGCCTAAGACTCCTGGGAATTCTGGGAGGTTCGCATTTTCTCTGGCTTCCTCGGGCTCCGATTCCCAGCTTCTGCTGAATTGTCCTCTCTGTATTTTGTCGCTCTTCCTCTGACACCTCCCCAGCACTGACCCGGAGTGGGACGACCCTTTCCCTCTGTATTCAGTCAGGCAGGGAAGTTGAATGGAGAGGTTTTTCTGAAGGTTTGTGGGCCACAGCAAGAAGTGTGCATCTACTCCGAGATGCAGAGGAAATAGACAGTGGGCTTTGAAGTTCTCAAGAAGCTCCAATTTCCTTCCCTCAGCTTCAGGTCCTGTTGCTCCAGCCCCCCCTGCCCTTTTTCCTAAACTAAGATCATTCTTTTCCTACTTGAAACTGGTGCAGGTTGTGGTGAAGCGGTCCTTTTCTTCCTCTGAAAGTACCATTCCTTAGGGGTGAGGACATTGGGGCTCAGACAGGCTGAGTAACTGCCGAGGTCACACAGCAGATAAGAAGCAGAGCTGGGATGGCACGCGGATCTGTCTTCACTCAACGTGGCATTTCCTCCTGGGCTGACTGTGGGCGTGGCCGAGGCCTTGGCCTGCAGGAGGGGTCTGCAGAGGGAGGAGCGTGTGCTTCTGAGAAGGGTCCCCATGGCCAGGCAGGAAGTAGTGGTGCTACGCCTAGTCACAGTTCCAGCAGCAGTGCCTGGAGTCCTGAGAGTCAGAGAGACTACGGGGTGGCTGGGCCTATACCAGGCCAGGGTGTGGGGTGAGGGCTGGCACAGAAGGCAGGGTCCAGAAAGCAGTAGGCCTGGGAGGGTTCTCCATGCTAAAGCCTTTACAGCCATCATTGCTTAACCGCCCAGAGAGACTACGGGGTGGCTGGGCCTATTCCAGGCCAGGGTGTGGGGTGAGGGCTGGTCCAGAAAGCAGCAGGCCTGGGAGGGTTCGCCATGCTAAAGCCTTTACAGCCATCATTGCTTAACCGCACAGCAAGCTGAGAGGCAGGTGTCCTCCCAGTTAACAGATAGGGAAACTGAGGCTCACAGTGGTCGAGTGACTTGCTCAGAGCCAAGGCCAGTGAACAGCCAGCCTGGGCCCCCATCAGGAATGTCTGCCCCTGAGTTCTACCACTGGTCCTCTTCTCGGCATCGCCTGAGCCAGACAGGGGCACGGGGCCGAGCTCATCGGGCCCTGGTCCCGGGAGGGAGAGCTCAGGTCAGGTCTTGGAGCCCGCTCCTCACCTGGGGTGGCCGCTGCTGCTGACCAGTGTCTGGTCTGCCATGTTAGCTCCAGGAAAATGTTCAGTTGCTGGTGGTGGTTGGTAAATCGGGTCTGTCCATTCGCACCTCCGGGACTCTGCCCTGTTCTGGAACATTCTCCCTAGATGTCAACCTGGCAGTTCCCATCCCATTTTCGGGCCTCAGTTCAGGTGGGTGGGTCCTCCTTGGAGAGTCCTGATTTCCCAACCCAAAGCAGCCTGTCGGCCCTCTACCTCCTCAACCCGCCATCTATTCTCCAAGGCTCTTCCTGGCATTCCTTCCTTCCTTCATTCAATTATTATTTATCATCTGCCCCCTCCCCAAGCGTGAGAGTGTGGCTGAACCTGTGCTGTCCTCCGGGTCCCCAGCACCTGGGTCATGGCTCTTGCCAAACGTTTGGTGAAGGATGAATGAGGGGCAGGCTCTGAACACCAGCCAAGTGTCCATCCCGACGCCCCTGTCTCTGCAGCCACAACCACCTCAATGGTCACTTTTCCGCCTCATTTCCCCATGGAAATTGCTGTGGGGGAAATCACATCTCAACCAGACATCACCCAGGAACCCAAGACCCTCCTGGTGGCCCCCGCCCTGGCTGACTGGGCTTTGACCCCGCCCTGTGAAGTCCTTCCCACCAACCCTGCCCCGGAGGCCCGCCCAGCGCTGCCATCTCCTCTTCTGCTCGCCCACCTCGAGGCTTCAGGGAAACAAAAATCACTTTGGCCCATCACAAGCTCAGGCACCTGGTTCCAGGTGGCCAAACCCTCACCATGAGACGGAAGGAATGCGGGGCCCAGAGTGGGAGCCACTTGGAGGCCTGAGGAGGAGACCCTGACCTGCACCTGGGCCCCGAGGCTCCTGGTTCCATGGGCCACACGCTTGCCTTCCCTGGGCCCCATTAAATTCCTCTTCTATCAAACAGATTCAGCCACTTGTTCCTTTAACTGTCCTGCAGGGGGGCAGGGATCAGTGAACTATGAAATCAGAAGCAAGCTGCGCTTCTCAGATGAAAAGTGCCACCATCGGAGAGAGTCCCGGCCATCCACGTCTTTGTCTGGAGGTTTTTATGTGGCTGTGAAGTTTAGGGCTTGAAGAGAACAGCACAGCTCACTCCATAGGCTATTATGGGCTTTCCCTGCAAAAGCAGACAGTCTGCGCAGCCCTGAAATGTTTTGACAGCTCAGGCAAATCCTCAGGAAAACCTGAGGCCGGAGCGGAGCGTGCCAATGAGATAGATGCTTATCGCTCACTTCCCACCCCCTCGGTCCCAGGAGCTCCCTGCTGGCTGCTCCACAGGCCCCGCCGCCACCCTGCCCTCAGGGACCGAGGCACATGGCGGTTATGAATCAAGCTTGTCCTCCGGTTACGATGCAGGAAAATGGGATGATGAATTCATTTCCATCACCACACTGCCCATAAGTCACGGCTTGAAGGCCCTTTTTTTTCCTTTTGGAGTTTCCAATGACAAAGATTTCATTATCCGAAGCAATAATTTTAAACCAGAGCAATGCGAGATTTCACTCCACCTGAATTAGGCCCATATGTGAGAGGGAAGCGGAGAACCTCAGCGTTTGGAGGGGCAGAGAAGGGGGGAGGCCTCCTCTGCGCTCTGGTCCCCTCCCCCCATTCTTTTCCCTTTCTCTCCGTGAGGGTATTCACTCTCTTTGTTCTCTGTCCCTGCTCTTGAGCCGACCCACCTCCTGGTGCTGGTGCTGGTGCTCTGCAACCCCCATGATCTTCTCCCCAGGCGGGAGCCCCTCCTCCCAGTGACAGCCGCCACACCTGGATGGACATTCTCTGCCTCCCCAGCCCCAAGCCCCATCCTCAGAGCCAAAGAGACAGGCAGGGTAGCCTGTCTTAACCCTTCTCCTGACGAGGTGCCTCCTCAGCGTTATTTTCAAATGGATCCAAAGGGCTCTCTTCTTCATGGAAAAGCAATTTCAAAACCACGGCAAGAGAGAAGATGCCCAGGCATTGGGCTCATTCTAAAGCTCTGGATGTGCCACCTCCTGCCAGGCCTCATCTGCATTTCTGTTCATCTTCAGCCTGAGGCCTCGAAGCCTCAAGTCTTAAGAAGCATAAGTAACAATATAAAGAGGGAACTAAGGGGACCTTCTATCGAAGCCTGGGAGGGGCCAGGACAGAGCGCTTGGCTCTCAGCCCTCCCGGAAGCTGGTCTGGCCTGGGAAGGTGGGAGCTCTGCCCAGAAGGGCTTGCCCTGGCTAGCACTGGGTGCCTCTGGCACCCTCCCTCCCCCATCCACAGAGCCCCTGCTCCACCTTGCCTGTCACCACAGCCCCGCAGGCAGCTGCTCTCCTCCACAGTCCAGGGACAAGCGAGGGTCAACTCACACACTGGTCAAGTCCTTGGTGTCAAATTTGAAAGATCCACGTGCAGCAGGTCTGTGTTTAAACAGCAACTATTATTTATTGAATATTGACCAGGAGCAAAAGATAAAAACCAATGCATAAGATGCAGGTCACTTACTCAAAGAGCAAATGCAAAGCATGGTTGATGCTGGGTTTTTTGAATTGCCAAACACCAGCTTCACATGCCCGACCTCTGTCCACACCTGGGTAGAGTAAGTACCAAGGAAGAGGCCCAGACAGTTACTTCAGGAGGGAGGGGGAGGGAGGGGTCACTGCAGGTTGGAGGACTTTCACAATGTGATACATCTACTACTCCTATCTGGTTCCAAAACATTCTCATCACCCCAAAAGGAAACCCGGACCCATTAAGCAGTGACTCCTTATTCCCCTCACCACCCCCACCCCCAGTCCTGGCAATCACTGATATGCTTTCTGCCTCTGGACATTTCAAATAAATGCAGTTGTGGGCCTTAAAAATACAACAGCCAGTTATTTTATCAGCAAAATGGCTTTATTCGGGAAAGGCAGAGGCATTGCAATTCGAGACCTGAAAATGATGGCAAATCACAGGCAAGTCAAAGAGCAAAGAAGAGGGACCATCACTTTATGGAGAAAAAGGGGAGTTGGGTTGGGAGGAGCTGTTCTCAATTAAACGTGCATTGGAGAAAACCAGAGTTTGAAGTGAAGTCACCTCCTATTGTCTGAGTTATGGCAGTTTCTCATTGGCTGGGTCTGTTGCTAGGCAAGTAGAAAATCATCCTTTCTCCTGCTAGATTAGTGCAGTAAGCTTTTTTCTTTTGGAGTCTGCAGGGTGCCGTGAGTGGTGGTGTGAGAGAGCTCCCCCTTCATGATTCCCAACTCCATTTTCAATGATGTTCCCTTATTCACTTTCACAGAATCATACCCAATGTGACTCCTAGTGTTGGCTTCTTTCACTTAGCATAATGATTTTGAGATTCATCCATGTTGTAGCTCATTCCTTTTTTATGGCTGAATAATATTTCATTTTATGTGTATACCACATTTTGTTTATCCATTCATCTGGTGTGGGACACTTTCCCCAGCTTTTGGCTATTCTGAATAATGCTGCGATGAACATGCATTCACAAGTATTTGCTTGAGTCCCTGCTTTCAATTTGTATACACCTTGGAGTGGAATTATTGGGTCATGTAATAATTCTGTGTTTAACTTTTTGAGGAACCGCCTGTTTTCCACAGGGGCTGTGTCATTTACATTCCTATCAGTGGAGAATCCTCAGACAGCAAGTGGTAGAAGATTCACCTGGTGGTTTCACATTTTGTGGGGGAGGCTAGGATGGGGGGCTCCTTCCTGGTGCTCCCAGGGCACCCAAGTTTCTCACCCCCAGCACCCAGAGCAGTGTGGACTCAGAGAAGGCCCTCAGAGTCTGAGGCGTGAAGAACGAGGGAGGGAGGGGGACTGGGAAGGTGGTCATTTGGAAGGTTTTGAGACACAGAGTTCTGAGACATGACAGAGCTGCATCGAAAATCAAGGCCAAGGCCCGAGACTGGGCAGCCTTCCCCACTCGGGCTCCTTCCGCGGGCAGCCGTCTGCGGGCGGACACCTCTGCAGATCCCATTACTGGAGATCAGGCTGCAACATGAAATGATGAAAATGTAAAACATGAGGAACATGCTGTAAATCACTTATTGGCAGCCACTCGCCTCCCAGCCACGCCTGATCCGAGCGCGATGGTGCTCCGCTCAGGATTTCCTCAAGGCCTGGGCCAGGCTTTCCTCGCGGGTGCCAAGATCCTGACCTGAGAACTGAAACCATGTGAGGAAAACACCTCGGGGCCTGACTCATCCTGCCCTCCACCCGGGAGCATCGCCCCCCTGTCTCTTCTTGGCGTCGAGCCCGCCAGCCCCAGGCCTCGAGGATCCCCCTGCCGCTCCACGCCTGCACTTCCCGGGATTGCGAGATGATGACACTTGGCTGGACTAGCCTCCCAGGCTCTCCAGCTCCTTCCAGATGGATGTTTGAGTCACAGAATTTCCCTTCAGTCCTGGCTCTCCTCACCTGGTCCCAGGGAGGAAACTGGGAAACAGAAAAGAAGTGACCAGCTCAGTGAGGCCCGACAGGCCAATGTCTGCAGTGAGGTGCCCGGTGCCCCTACCATTCTAGGCTGGGTCAGTAAGAAACAAGGACTCCGGCAACATAGGATTCCAAGCACACCGGGCCTGCCCTCCAATGTGCAATGCAAAGTATGGCTCCCTGGAAGCAACACCCAGATTAAAAGTCAAGCGAAGGGCAGCAAAATGATGGGCTGGCTGGCTGGTTTCTAAAGGGACTCCCCCCCGCCACCCCGGTGCCTTTGCAGAGTTTGTCTTAAGTGGGATTCTCTCTCCACACACTTGTGCGGTTTCGTGGGTATTGTCTGAAGTGGAGGTTAACATTTATAGCTTTGCTCACAAGGTGGACTTTCTCAGCCCCTGCTTGAAGCTGTCCCCTTCAGCCCAGCTTGGCTTGGCCACCAAAGCAAGCCCTGAGCAGGAGGAGGGCAGGGCGGGAAGAGAGAGAGCAGGGAGCGGAGGGCCAAGAGGCCTGGGCTGCAGCTGAGCTCTGGCTAGGAGGAAGGCCAGCGATAGAAAAGAAACCCCGTGCGCCCCTCTCAGCTCTGGGCCTCAGTTTCCTCCCGTCTACAATGAGGACCTCAGACCAGGTGATCTCTGAGTCTCCCCAGCTTCCATGTTCTAGGTTATGGGCCTCAGGGAGCAGCTGCATATTCATGAAGCTCTGGGCAGGCCAGACCCAGCCAGAGCCAAGAAGCACAACCCACCCGCTATATGTAGAGCAATGATGGTGTCATGGTCCACACACAGCTGGGCAGACCCCTTAGTTCCCCATCTCATCGCTCATCTTTGTTCTGAGGGCCCAGGACCCTTCTAAGTGACTGCCAATAAGACTGTGGCTATAATGAAGTCAAAGGTCAATACATCCGATGATTCCATCCCTGTTCACCAAATATGTCGGCTAGAACAGCTTTACAATGTGGTGAAATGTGGGGAAAGCTGTCTTAGAGTCCTTTCATTACTAACCCACAGTGCTGGGCACACAGTAGGTTTTAATAAATGTGTGTGACTTTGTTTCCAAGAGTTGTCCCAGGAAAGGAAAACCAGTATGTCATTTACCTGTGGCTGCAAAACGAACCACCCACAATGTAGTGGCTTAAAGTAAAAACGATCTATTCTTTCTCATGAATCTGCCGGTTGACCGGGCTCAGCTGGGCGGTTTAGCTGGGCTCACTCAGCAGCTGCATGCACCTGGGACTTGGTTGTGGCTGGGATGCCCAAGATGACCTCTTACTCTCCAGGGCCTCTCTCCATGGCCTCGCATTATTTGGTGGTCTAGCCTGGACTTCCTTACAGCATGGCGGCTGGGCTCCCAGAGGAACCATTCTGAGGAGACAAGCCCTTTGTGCAAGGACTGTACCAAGCCTCTGCTTGCCTCAGACTTGCTAATGTCCCATGGGCCAAAGCAAACCAGATGACCAACCCCAGAGTCAATGCGGGTGGGACCTCACAAAAGTGTGAATTCTGGAAGACGTGGTCCATTGGAGGCAACCAATGCAATCATCTACCACAGCTGGCGAGTCCCTCCTGGTGGGGACAGAGCCATGCCACCCGGAGCCATCCTCCTTCTTGCTGGGATTCCTTTTCAGATCGTGGAGGATAAGCAGTGGCTGTCACGTGCATGCATGCATTCATTCCTTAACTCATTCATTCATTCACTGAGCTCAGAGCCTGAGCATTGCCATTAAGGGACACTCAGTAGGTCAAGGGGTATCAAGGCAGCCCCGGCTACCAACAGTAGCACATGCATGCCATCCTACGTTCTTGTGAGCCACGGGACCACTTTTTCCTCACTGGGGAGCAGTCGTGTCTTGCAGTAGTTCAGAGCATGGACTCTGCAGGCAGAGGGCTTGGCTTCAGGTTGCAGCTCTGCCTCATCCCAGCTCTGTGAACTCGGGCGACCTGCCTGACCTTCCTGAGCCATGGTTCCCTCATCTGAATTCTCTTGAGGATTCATTCTTTAATTCCAGTAAAGCACTCAGAACAGCACCTGGCATGAAATAACCACCAGGCAAGTAGTTGCTAATATTCACCTTGCATCCTTACAGAAAACACTTTGTTTCAAATCACAAAAAATTATATACAGGGGTGGGCAAGAGTAGGTGTACAGTTGTGAGTGTGCAGAACAGAGTTAATAAAGATATTGTAATCATCATCACCCGTATGCCTTTTTCCATAGGAACAACTGTAAACCTACTTTCACGCACCCCTGTCTGCTCGATATAAGAAGAAACAAACCATCCTTGCAAAGTCTGGAAAAGTGAAAAAAAAGCAAACTCCCCACCACGATCCCACGATCTACCAACTGCACGGCATGTGTGCCGAAATATACACACATGTCCATTCTTGTCTTTACAAAAAAATTGTACCTAGCTACTCATACTATTCAGAGCCTGTCAATTAAAACTTAACAATATGGCAAAAACATTGGCCGTAAATGCTATTCTCCGATTTGATCTTACTAGTACTGACTGCTTGCATTTCATTGTTTGACCGATCACTTACTGTGAGACATTAAATGTAAAGGATGCTGTGATGAACATCCTCATATATGGCCCTATGTCCTTAGGATAAATTCCTAGGAGAGGACACACTCGGTTTGACGGGCATGTCCCACTGTTGGGCTGTTTGATTCAGATACTGCGGGACTGGCCTGGAGAGAGCGTGTGACCCTCCTGGAAGGCACACCACGGCCGAGGAACAAGCGCATGTCCTTGTTGGCCATGGGGTCAGCCTTTCTCACTGGAGAGCAATTGGCCCGCCTCAAGAGCCGTGATACCCTGAGCAGGGGCATCTGCTGTGGCCTGGCCTTCCCCGTGGCAGCACACAAGGCCGGAGCCACCTCCAGAACCTTCCGTCTGCCATAACCACTAATGTGCTCAGGTCTCCATCGGACCCTCCAGCACGCCTCCCTCTGCAGGAACTTCCCTGGCTTCGATATCGACTCTCCAGCTGGTGACCCCCAATGTGCATGCCCCCCTATGATGCCTGTCTCAGACCCAGATCTGTGTGTCTGCCTTACTGTCCCACCAGGTCCTCAGGCTCGTCCGGCCTAACCCGACCTCCTTGCCTTCCCTATAACCTGCTCCTGGAGCAGCTGTCTGGGCAGGTGCATGGGCTCCGGGGCTCGGGCAGCCTGGGTTTGACTTCTGGCTCTGCTACTTTCCAGCCAGGTGGCTGCGGTTCTTCCCAGCTGAGGAATAGGATTGTCATCCGGCCTCTCTGGGCTGTGAGGATTCAATGGGGTGACTTCAGATCCTGGCACAGAGCCAATGCTTAATAAATGGTAGCAAGAGCAATGTTGTTGTTTTTTATTGTTGCTACCCAGGGTTCCATTTGGAAACCTCCTCATCATTCCATCTCCTGTGGGCTCTCTGCTCCTTCCCAAACCCAGGAATGAAACCTCAGAAGTGGCCTCTGAGGCCCTCCGGGCTGCCCTGCCCCAGGCACGCCCTCATGAGTGGGCTCCTGCATCCCACCCCACAGCACTCAGCACACAGCACACAGCACACAGCACTCAGCACACAGCACTCAGCACGCAGCATGCAGCACACAGCACTCAGCACACAGCACTCAGCACGCAGCACACAGCACACAGCACTCAGCACACAGCACATGCCTGGAGGGAGCGCGCCTGAGTGAAGAGAGCCCCTGTTCCAGCTCTAATGAGCTGTGTGACCCAGCAGGTCACTTCCTCCACTTTCTCTCGCTGGGCCCTGCTTCCTCATCTGTGAAGTCATCTCCAGGGGCCCCACAGTAGGAAAAGGCTGCGACTCCCCCATCCCTTCGCAGGGACGGAACTCAGGCAGGCAGATTCTGAGAGGGTGGGGTGGGAAGTGGCAGCCAGAGTGATAACTCCTCTTTTATCTCCTAAACCATCAAACCCTCCCTGAGATTTCTGGACTACTGTCCCTTGGCTGGCTCGGAGATTTATTGGCGCTTCCAGTATTTTCTTTCGTAGATCTGTAGAGCAAGCTCCAACTCGGCAAGCACTGCCTATGCAAAGACCTTAAACCGCATGTTTGTTTTCCTAAGCTATAAAAAGTTTATAGGGGGAGCCGGCTCCTTGTCCAACACCACGCTCAGCGCTGCTACTGCATTCCACAGGAAGACAGAGGGCTCTGTGTCAGCCTGGGGCCGCGGAGTAGGGGGAGGAAGGCTGTCCAGCCCCCAGTGGGGAGGGCACGGGGCAAAGGGCAGGACAAGGGACGAGCAAACCCGTGGGGTAGAAGGTGCAGTGGGGAGGAAGGATGGGGGGCGGGATGGGGTGTGGTAGCAGCGGGCAGCAAAGCAGAAGGTGCTGGTTTATCCCAGCGTCTGCTCTTCGGGTCTCACTCCTGTTGGAGCAGCTGTGGGGACACTGAGTCAGCAGAAACCCTGGGGCTGGGGCTGGCGGAAGCCCCACCTCTAACACAGTCCCTTTATCCGCGAAATATGGAGTCACGGATGCTTGACTCTGGAATGACCTGCCAAGAGCGGACACATTTGCCTAGTTGTTCTCTAGGTCTGGGCTGATCTCAGCCATCTGTGTTCTCGTTTCCGCAAGCCCAGGGCTCTATGAGAATCAGATGTCCACTGTGTCATTCAGAACGCAGGCACCAGCATCTGTTCTGAGACACGGTGCGTGTACCCCCAGCTCAGCATTTCTGGGATCCTGATACGGACTGAGCTTTGCGAGGAGACTATTCCTCCTTGGAATGCAGGTCCATGTTTTCCCACTGAGCTGATGCCCAGAGCTTTAAGTGGACAACTTAAGTGGCTCGGGGACCCCAGCATCTATAGCACCTCCTGTCTGGACCCATAAGGTTTGCTGAGTCTGGGTCCTTCACACTCCAGGCCCATCTCTTGTCCTGCCTCATCCTGAGACTGCACAGGGGGTCATATCATAGGAGGAAGGAAGCAGGAGGTGTGTGAAGTCCCTTCGTCCTTACTCCAGCTGCACAGTTTGAGCACAGTGGAGGCAGGGGCAGAACTGGGTGACCTTAAAGGTCTCTTCCAACCCTGAGTGGTTCTTAGGAAAAGAAGAAAACTCAACCTTCTCTCTTACAAATACTAGTATTTCATATGCTCCTTTATTATCCTGAAATGAAAGGAAATGGTAATATGTATCTACACACAAAATTTTAGAAGGTCAACATCATAACTAATAGAAAGAAAGCGATTTAAGATGCATTCATATGTACTGCCATGTGCAAATGCCCAGAACGACTACTCTGGGAGCCCTGGCAAAGCACAGCGGCCGGAGAGTAGACCCCTGTGCCTGCTACACCACCAATGCCCAGGGATGCAGGCGGGTCATACTGGGATTCAAAAACCACCAGCAGTGCCCGGCCAGTGTGGCTCAGTGGTTGGGCATCGACCTATGAACCAAGAGGTCACAGTTCAATTCCCAGTCAGGGCATATGCCTGGGTTGTGGGCTCGATCCCCAGTAGGGGGCGTGCAGGAGGCAGCCGATCAAGGATTCTCTCATCATTGATGTTTCTATCTCCCTTTCCCTTCCTCTCTGAAATCAATAAAAATATATTTCTTGAAAGAAAGAAAGAAAGAAAGAAAGAGAAAAGAAAAGAAGAGAAAAGAAAAAAGAAAAGAAAAGAGCTATCTGTAGCATTTCTGTGGACAACAAATTTTAACTAAATCCTGTATATTGTTGAAGTGTAATCTTATCTCAATTTATGTACATGTTGCCTTCCTGGGGAAAGTCAATGCTCTCTAAAACCATGAGAAAATAGTTTTATTGGGTTCTGGTATAAGGTGAGAAAAGCAGGCTTTTCACTTCCAGGAACAACTGTCCAAGCTGGGCATTTGCCAGCTGTGCAGGCCACGGAATAATTCATTTTATAAGACAGTCTCAGCAATGGTGTCCTTTGGCCCACTGACTAAAATGCCAGCTGGGGCCCCGGCTGGTGGTACCACCCTGTTCAGAATGGCTGAATTGGAGTCTCCTCTCTGCCCGGGACTTCTGGGGGCAGGAGGCGGGGACGCTGGACCTATAGGATCAGTCAGGACATCACTCTGGTTGGCTGGAGCAGACATGGCGGTACCCGTGTTGGAGCACCAAGGACTCCCCCTGACTAACCCCCAGCCCCAGCTTTGTCTGTCGCACGGTCTCCGCCTCTACGCCAGCCCCAACATCTCAGGTCTCATTTAGCTTCCGATCCATTTATAAGCCAAGCTGGTGGCAGCCCTGAGGGCCCAGGAGTGGCCTTCTCTTGCATGGGATGAACTTTTGGACCAGACAGTATCTATGTGTGATACTTGCAGTGACTGTTCTTTAACCCTCTACCCCCAGTCTAACCACAAAGGCTTATAATCAGGAACCTAAACAGAAAACAAAACAAAACAAAAGATCCCATGACCTGGGCAAGTTGCTGGACAATTCTGTGCCTTGTTTTCCTCATCAGTAATGGAAATAATATCATAGGGATAATATTAGCCTTATAAGATTGCTGTGAGAATTGAATAGATAATAGTGATGAAAGGGCTTTTCAGACTTGAAAGCACAAATGTAAGGCATTGCACCCCTATGTTCCTTGCAGCGCTATTTACAATAGCCAAGATTTGGAAGTAAACCAAGTGCTCATCAATAGACAAATGAATAAAAAAGCTGTGGTACATATATACAACGGAATATTTCCCAGCCATAGAAAAGAATGACATCTTACCATTTGCAACAGCATGGATGGACCTAGAGCAGCGGTTCTCAACCTGTGGGTCGCGACCCCTTTGGCGGTTGAGCGACCCTTTCACAAGGGTCGCCTAAGACCATCCTGCATATCAGATATTTACATTACGACAAATGGATAAAAAAGCTGTGGTACATATATACAACGGACTATTTCCCAGCCATAGAAAAAAATGACATCTTACCACTTGCAACAGCATGGATGGACCTAGAGGATATGATGCTAAGTGAATTACATCAGATAGAGAAAGACAATACCATGTGATTTCACTTATATGTGGAATTTAAAGAACAAAATAAACAAAACAGAAACAGAGTCATAGCTACAGAGAACATGCTGATGGTTGTCAGATAGCAGGGTTTGGGGTCTGGGTGAAAAAGGTGAAGGGATTAAGAAGTACAAGTGGGTAGTTACAAAATAGTCACAGGGATGTGAAGTGCAGCATAGGGAATACAGTCAATAATATTATCATAACTTTATATGGTGCTGGTTGGGTACTAGACTTATTAGGGGAGCACTTTGCAAATTATATAAATGTCTAACTCCTATGCTGTATCCATGAAACTAATATAATATAATATTGAATATCAGCTTTAATTGATAGATAAAAGAAGAAAAGTGACATGTCAATATATTTCCCTAAATATAAAAATCTCATGGTATTTTTACTCTCTAGAAATTTAATACACCATGGAAAAAATTTTTCACATCATTGCCGGTTTATGCAATCATTGTGGCAAATTTTTGCAGAAGCTGGACCTTTTATTTGCTGTTAATAAGTCAGCCTGCTTATTTTGAAGAGGTCTTTGGATTTGCAATAAGTAAGGTAAACACATAGATGCTTCAAATGTTCTCGAACTTTAAATCTCTTGCTTCTGCTGATGGTTGTCAGATAGCAGGGTTTGGGGTCTGGGTGAAAAAGGTGAAGGGATTAAGAAGTACAAGTGGGTAGTTACAAAATAGTCACAGGGATGTGAAGTGCAGCATAGGGAATACAGTCAATAATATTATCATAACTTTATATGGTGCTGGTTGGGTACTAGACTTATCAGGGGGATCACTTCGGAAAGTATATAAAAGTCTAACCACTATGCTGTACACCGGGAGCTATTAAAAAATAATATTGAATGTCAACTGTAAATGAAAAATGGAATAACAAATCTAGGGTGTTACTACGCTTTTATTTTACAGTATTAACACTAGTTCACTGAGAACATCTGAGAAACATCCCACCATTGCTGACCGCAGCCCATCCTTTGGCCTCAGGGAACAAGCCCAGCTCCCCTTGCCTGGCCTGGTGCTGACCACAGCCTCAGGGAACAAGCCCAGCTCCCCTTGCCTGGCCTGCGCGCTCTCCTATGGCACAGGGCTGGCCCGCAGGGGGCACGCCCCACCTGTGGGAACCTGGGCTGGCTGCCAGCAGAAGGGGGAGTTGGCTGTTCTGGAACATGAGGGAGGGCCTCCCCAGAAGGTGGCACAGCAACCAAATACCAAACAATGACAATGGCTTTCATTGAGCTTTGCAGGGTATAAGACTTTGATTTTATTTCCTTTTACAATTCTCACTACAGCCCTGGTAGAGAGGCGGCAGATATAAAATCAGACCCATTTTACAGGGTAGAAAACTGAGGTCTGAAATGATTTATGACCCCCAGGAAGGGGCAGAGCTAGGAGAGAACCCAGGCTGACCCCCTGTCTGGTGCGCTCTCTGCCCTGAGCACAGAGCTTCTCCCAGACAATTCCAGATGATTGCCGTGACTGAGGCGCTGCTGACAGTGGAGTGGGAATCCCCGGGGGTGCTGTCAGGTGACCCCACAGCTACTCCCAGTTGCTCAGGTGGTTTAGCCTTTCCAGAGGGCAGAGCCAGGCCTGGGACATTCGATCTGGGGTGCAGGTACTGGGGAGTCTTCCCCAACCCGAGGGAGATGTCTAGAGCTGAGTGTGACAGTGACAGAGTGAGACACAAGACTACAGAGGCCAGCTGGGACTAGAGGATGCAGGGCCTCGGAGCCCAAAGAGAAGACGGGCTGCTTCATCTGCTCAGCTGGCTCACAGCCGCTCAGGCTGCTGGTTTCCCTTCCACTCACTGCCCCCCACCCCTCCCCTGCCCCGCTCCTCGATCTTGTCCTTCCTCCTGTGGCCTGGCCCAAGGTCCCTACTTCCAGCTTTTCTCCTGGGCCCCAGGGGCTGCCACGTGTGTGTGTGTGGAGGGCGGGGGGGATACCTGCTGCTGCCTCTTGAACAGGCACACACCACACCTGTGCGCTGCTTTAGGCCTGTCTGGAGGCCTCCTCTCTGGCCTGGGTTGGGGTTTCTGTGGCCTCATTCACCGGCTGACACGTTTTTGGTGCTGATCTCTGTCCCGGTAAAAAGCCACAGGCACTCGGGCCTCTCCAGGGCGCTGATGGGGGCCCCCTCAGCTCTGCGGCCTTCCCATGGCTCCGCTGCGGCTGTGCTCAGCCAGTTTGGATTTGTGATCCAATTGAGGTACCTGCTACTGCCTCTTCTAGCCTTTCTCCTGGGCCCCAGGGGCTGCCACGTGTGTGTGTGTGGAGGGCGGGGGGGATACCTGCTGCTGCCTCTTGAACAGGCACACACCACACCTGTGCGCTGCTTTAGGCCTGTCTGGAGGCCTCCTCTCTGGCCTGGGTTGGGGTTTCTGTGGCCTCATTCACCGGCTGACACGTTTTTGGTGCTGATCTCTGTCCCGGTAAAAAGCCACAGGCACTCGGGCCTCTCCAGGGCGCTGATGGGGGCCCCCTCAGCTCTGCGGCCTTCCCATGGCTCCGCTGCAGCTGTGCTCAGCCAGTTTGGATTTGTGATCCAATTGGAAGCACTTGAGAGGATGCAGCTAGAAAAGACCGAGGGCCCCCAAGTTCTGACTGAGAAAGAAGGAGACGCAACGCAGGCTCCTCTCCCAAGCCTGTTCCCTGGATCCCTCCCTGGGGCTGGGGTTGGAGGGAGGAGGTGAGATGAAAATTGGTGCCCAGGCCATGAAATCCCTAGCAGTGTGGGTCCACAGACAGAAAGGATCTTGGCCTTGCTTTTTGGAAGCTCAGAAGTATTGAGCCCCCTAGGGAGCAGGTGTCTTATATCTTGGTGAGGTAGACATTGCTACCTCTGCTTACAGATGGGGAAGCCATGAGGGTAAGGAACGTGCCCACGTCACACAGCTCCTGGCAGGCAGAGCTCGGGTTTGAACCCAGGTTTATCTCCTGCAAAAACGTTTTCTTTTTCAACCACTCTGTGCAGGGGCACCTGTGGCCTTCCTCACAGCAGGGCTTGGCTGGCACGTTCAGGGCTGGGCCACGCTGGGCAGCACATCTGTCCCTAAGATGGGGAGGAGGCTGATTGCGGGCTCTGAAGGTGTGGAGGCACGTCCAGACAATCAGCCACACGGGAAATGCTTTCAACACTTCAGGGTTCATCCCCCCAAATCCCCCAAAAGTGTGTGTTCTACCCCATAGTGCATCAGATTTGCTTTCACAGAAAAATGTTGGAAAGGTGCAACACTTGAATGAAATTGACCTTCGAAGGGCCGTCCTTATTTATATAGGACCTGGGGCTGCGTCCTCAGGCAGGTTTCAATAGTAGCCATCCTAATGGGTGTGAGGTGTGTGATACACAGTTTTATATGTGCTTCTTCATTAAGACCTTAAATAGCAAGCGTTAGTGGTAGGCCTAATGACGACTATAATGCTGAAGTACTGATGGGTGTAAATAGTATTTTTTAAAATATGTTTTTATTGATTTCAGGGAAGGAGAGAAACATCAATGATGAGAGAGAATCATTAATCGGCTGCCTCCTGCATGCCACACATTGGGGATCGATCCCGAAACCCAGCATAAGCCCTGACCAGGAATTGAACCATAGCCTCCTGGTTCATAGGTCGATGTTCAACCACTGAGTTATGTGGATGGTTTGTAAATAGTATTTCTTGATACACACAACTGTCATATAAAAGTACCTGTGATTTCCGCTGATGATAGAGACTATGTTTAAAAAGAACTCTAAAGCATGGGGGTTGGGCAAAACAGGTGAAGGGGGGGCAAAAGGTACAAATTGCCAGTTCTGAGATAAGGAAGTTCTGGGGATGTCATGTACCACATTGGGGCTATGGCTAACAATACTGTACTGCATATTTGAAAGTTGCTAAGAGAGTAGATCTTAAAAGTTCTTATCACAGGAAAAGAATTTTAATTATGGTGATGGATGTTAACTAGACTTATTGTGGCTATCATTTTGCTATATGTATGAACATCGAATCATTATGTTGTACACCTGTAACTAATATAATGTTAAATTTCAATTATATCTCAATTTTTTAAAAAATGGAATGCTGCCCTGGCCAGTTTGCTCAGTGGTTACAGCATTGGCCCTCAAACCTGGGTTGCAGGTTCAATCCCTGGCCATAATCGGGGCATGTATGGGAGGCAACCAGTTGATGTGTCTCTCTCACATCTCTCTCTCTCTCTCTCTCTCTCTCTCTCTCTTCCTCTCCCTCCTTCCCTTCCACTCTCTCTAAAAAATCAATGGAAAAATGGAGGATTAATAAACACATACAGAGAATGCTGAATTTCAATTTGAAGAGAGTAAAAGTAAAAATGTAATTTCTTCTCATCCAAATCCGTGAGTCCCTTCAAATCGTAACCCCAGGTTAAGAAAACGTGTGCTAGAGAGATTCCTGGGGGAGGATCCAGAAATCTGACAAGTTGAAGCTACAGGGAAAGAGCTGCTAGAGTGGCAGCCCAGCCTCCAGCCCCCACGACCTGGCAGCATAACGTGGGTAAACGTCTTCCCCTCCCCCATGGCCAGGGGTGAACTCGATCCCTGATGACAGTCACTGAACAGGGTTTGCACACCCAGCATATTCACACACTTACCCTCTACAGCCCCTCGCTACCCCTCCCCACCACTCTGAACCTTGACCTCCAAGTGCTCCGGAGAATGGAGAACGTCACCCTCCAGGTCACATGGTCCCCTGGGAACCCCTGGCTGCAGAGGAGGCGAGGGGTTGCTCTGTCCAGAGGGTCACTCCACTGTGAGAAATGAAGCTGAAGCCAGAGGGTCTTTCAAAGCCCAGAAGCCAACCACCCAGCCCTCCTCGCCACATCTTGAAGCATTTTTACTATCAAAAAGGATCTGCATGCAAATTTCACAATCTGTCTGCCGGTTCTCTTTTGCAGAGAGTGTTGGAACCATGGCATGAAAGGAAATCCAGAGAGACAGGGGAATGGGTGTGGATGACTGCTAATGGGACCCCAAGTCCCTGGGCTGTCAGCCCTGTCTCTCTTGAGCACACGCTTGGAGTTCAAGTTCAGCGAGGTGGAGGTGTGTACTGATTTGTTGATTTGGGGGAGGAAAACCGAAAGGAAAGAACAGAAAAAAACCAATTCAGTCATCTTTTGGAGCCTTTATTTTTCTAAAAAAAAAATCAATATTTTAACCATTCATATATTCAGTGAGGGTCAGAGCTTATTTTCAAACACTAGGTTGTGGAAATATTATGAACAATTTTCCTCATATGCTAAAAATTATTTCTTTGTGTTCTGCTACACACAGTATGTATTTGAAAGGAAAGCGACACTGAACAGGAGGAATAAGATTGCTTTACAACTCCTGTTACTGGTGTGTTTTCTCCAACAATTTTTTTCTTCCTCAAGATGGAAAAATTAAGCTGAAAATTATAATAGCAATACACCTAATACACCTGGGCTATCTGACTTCACAGTTTGGGAGTGACCTCCCCTTCTTAAAGAAACTCCACTCTGTCGATCTGGCTGTTCTCAATGAACCCAGCTCTGTAGGGAATTTGAGTCCCTCTGCCTGTGGCTCCTGCCTCAGTACCAGAACTGCTGGCTGTTAACAAGGGTCCTGAGCTCTGGTCTATTGCTTTACAACTCCTGTTACTGGTGTGTTTTTTCCAACAATTTTTTCCCCTCAAGATGGAAAAATTAAGCTGAAAATTAAATAGCAATACACCAAATACACCTGGGCTATCTGACTTCACAGTTTGGGAGTGAAAATGTAATCCCCAAAATGTCTTGAAGGGCAGTGCTTGAGGCTGCAATGTCTCTCTCTCTCTCTCTCTCTCTCTCTCTCTCTCTCTCTCTGTCTTTCTCTCTCTCTGTTCCTTCCCATCACCCCCCCTGCTCCCCCCCGCCCCTTCTTAGAGAAACTCCACTCTGTCGATCTGGTTGTTCTCAATGAACCCAGCTCTGTAGGTTTTTGAGTCCCTCTGCCTGTGGCTCCTGCCTCAGTACAGGAACTGCTGGCTGTTAACAAGGGTCCTGAGCTCTGGTCACAGCCACTCGCCCAGTTTTATTTCAGGATTAGAGTTTGGGCTTCAGATGCCTCCTGACTCATGTCCACAACTTGAAATCTCCAGGAGGGACTGAGGTTTCTCCCAGAAAACCCGAGCCCCTTATGCAAATTTGCTCACATCTTCCCAATGTTTCCTGCCAGTCATACGCTTGCTGCCCGAGTAATCAGCTTGCTGCAGAGGGTGTACCGGTTATCTTTGCTAGGTAACAAGCCACCCCATCGTGGCTTCAAACAACGACCATTTATTTGCTCATGATGCTACAGTTTGGAGGCTGTGTTGAGGATGAATAAATCAAAAAAGCCGCGCTCACACGCCTGGTCCTTCAGCGGCCGTGGCTGGACCAGCCCAGAGCTGGGGGGACTTTTGTCCCTGGAGGGGAGTCTGACTGGCATGGAGCAGCTCAGCGTTAGGTCTCAGAAGCTGCCAGGCCTCTTCACGCCTGCACTCAGGCATTCCAGAATGTTCCTTCCACAGGTCAGCCCAGAATGCACCCAACCTTTCAATTCAATGCCCGAAGGGATGGGAAGAATTGTGACTGGTGGTATTTGCAGACAGTCTGCCCCGGTTAGAATAAGTCTTATCCCTGGACAATCTTCCAGAAACGACAGCTGCACTCCAAACTGGCAGCTCCCACGATGGCGTGAGAGGGGGCATGAGGGCTCGCTCCCAGATGTTTCTGAGGACAGGGCACGGGGGCAGCTGCAGGGCAAGGTGGGGCGGGGGGGCACCAGTGTTGCTCTGCAAGGCAGCTCTCTGGACCCTCTCTCCGGGGGCTCAGCCCTCTCCACCCGCCGGCTCAGGGACTGGCTTTGGGAAGCCTCAGCAAAACTGGAACCAAAACAAGAAATCGCCCTCCGAGGCTGTGGAAACCGCCTCACGCAGTGTGAACCACCGTCACCATCGAAAGTAGTTCAGAGAAACAGCACTTGGTCAGTAGGTCGTGGGGCCTGGTCACAGGCAGGGGCGGGCGCGGGGAATGGGCAGCACGCACGCTGCCTGCTGTCCGCGGGGCACGTGGAGTCGTGTGCTTTCCCGTCACTTACTCACCCAGCTCATCAACCCAGAGCTCAAACCCTAATTCACGATGTTTTCATTCACCCTCGGCCACTGTTTATCTGAGACGGTAGACAAGGCCTCCACCGGAAAGTGGACTCCTCCGGCTGTGGCTGGGACGCTCGGGGGCAGGGTCACAACCTGAACTCAGGTCCATAACCTGGGAGCGAGCCCTCAGGCTAGTAGGTCGTGGGGCCTGGTCACAGGCAGGGCGGGCATGGGGAATGGGCAGCTCGCACGCTGCCTGCTGTCCGCGGGGCACGTGGAGTCATGTGCTTTCCCGTCACTTCCTCACCCAGCTCATCAACCCGGAGCTCAAACCGTTTTCATTCACCCTCGGCCGCTGTTTTCTGAGACGGCAGACAAGGCCTCCACCGGAAAGTGGACTCCTCCGGGTGTGGCTGGGACGCTCGGGGGCAGGGTCACAACCTGAACTCAGGTCCATAACCTGGGAGCGAGCCCTCAGGCCTCCTCTCACGCCATCACGGGAACTGCCGTGGCAGGGTCACTAGGAGCACCTGTGACCAAAGGAGCAAGGCGCACCTGGGAGAGAGAACACAGCCCTGGAGACAGGAGCCCCAGGGACCGACGTGACCGAGCCAAGCAAACAGGCCTCACCCAGGGCAGCCTGGGTCTGAGGAGAGTTTTGCTTGGAACCTGTGCTGTCTCTGAATCGCTCATGGATTCGTGTCTGAGACCTAAGGAGATAGAAGGCTGAGGGCAAACACGCCGTTTCAGTAAAAGATCTGGAGGACAGCGCTGAGTGGAAGGCTGCTTCCCCACAGCCCAGGAGCTGTGCCTACAGGGACGACCACAGAAATCCTCGGGGGTGAGGGCCAGTGAGATGCGGTTCTTGTCGTTAATGAGCTTGGAGCCTGGGGAGCCTGGGACCCCAGGGGAAATGATCAGTTCAGAAAAAGCTCCGTAAATAAAAGCAGGGCACAGTCACTCATAATTGTCGCTCTGCGTTATGGACCTAAGTTCAGGTTGTGAGATACCCAAAGGCCGTGGTCGGCAAACCGCGGCCTGCAAGCTACATGCGGCTCTTTGGCTCCTTGAGTGTGGCTCTTCCACAAAATACCACGTGTGGGCGTGCATGTACAGTGCGATTGAAACTTCGTGGCCCATGCACAGAAGTCGGTATTTTGTGGAAAAGCCAGTATTTTGTGGAAGAGCCACACTCAAGGGGCCAAAGAGCCGCATGTGGCTCTCGAGCCGCGGTTTGCCGACCACTGCCCAAAGGGAAAGTGAGTAAACTCGCTATTTACTTGAGCGATGGGTGACCACAGACTTACCCAGGAACTAAGGGGTCCCCCTGAGACCTGTGTCCGCCTTCCTGAAGACGAGGAATCCTGGAGGTCAGGGCCGATCAGCAGACGGCGGCTCCCGCTGGCATTTCTCAGGCCCTCCTGTGCCGTCAGGCGGCTTGGAAGTTCACGTGACCCCTCTGTCTGAAAGTAGCTGGGGAGTGAGTCTAAAAGCAGTTTTCAGTGATGACTCCAGCATCTCCTACCAATTTAGTGGTTCTCAAACAGTGTGAGGCCGGAAGGCAAAACTCATCAGGGGACAGGAACTCAGTGCAAATATCTGCTGAACTCTCAGGTTAAGACCTGATTCTGCTGCAGGTCCTTCCAACTGCCTGCGCATTTTGGGTAAAGCTGTTATGCTACATATTTAAAAGAAAGAAAGAAAGAAAGAAAGAAAGAAAGAAAGAAAGAAAGAAAGAAAGAAAGAAAGGAAAGAAAGACACCTGTCTCCACCACAGTCCTGCACTGTGAGGAGCGTGGTTCTGAGACCTCTGGATGGTCCTGTTTCAAGACACTCCTGAGCCACTCTTTTCAAGTAATTTCTTTTTATGCCGTGCCCACCGCCCACCGCCCTGCAGAGTGTGCAAATGCGCTGACCTCAAGGGCATCACTACCTCTTTTCATGCACATCCCAGAGGGCAACAGAGAAAGAGAATCAAAATCCCACCGTCTGCCCTGGCCAGTTTCGCTCAGTGGATAAAGCGTCAGCCTGTGGACTGGTAGGTCCTGGGTTTGATTCTGGTCAGGGGCACATACCTCGGTTGCAGGCTCAATCTCCGGCCCTGGTCAGGGTACAGACGGGAGACAACCAATCGCTGTGCCTCTCTCACATTGATGTTTCTCTCTGTGTGTCTCTCTCCTTCCCTCCCACTCTCTCTAATAATCAATGGAAAATATCAATGGGTGAGGATTCCTAACAACAACAAAAAAATCCCAAGGTCAGTCTTGGAGCCGAGCCCAACTGTGCACCCATCTCAGCCCAAGCTGCTCTCTTCCATGAAAAGCCAAGCCAAACCCAAAAGCTAGTTCTCAATGTTTGCTGCTAACCAAGCCAAAGATTTTCCAGAAGCCCAGCAAACCTAGTTTGAAAAGACAATTAGGCCTGTATAAGTTTTTAAAAAGAAAAATTTAAAAAATTTTTAAATTAAAAAATAAAAACAAAAAAACATGACTCTAGTGGTCTACCCTGTTCAGCAAGACATGCTGACACTGAGACATCCTCGGAATGAGCCTTCCTAGCTCCGTGGGACTCCATTATCCAACCAAAAGGTTGGTCTTCCATGCATCCTTTGGATTGATTTATGATCAAAAGGGGGATGTGTGGACGAAAGGGGCCGCATGCTGACCTGACAAGCACAGGGGAGGCCTGCATGGCGGCCTTGCAAACTCAGAGACCTAAAGTCACCACAAAGGATGGTCTGAAATTAAACTTTAACTAAAAGCAGTTATGGTGGGTAGTCACCTCCTAGCCGTGCCCACCGCCCACCGCCCTGCAGAGTGTGCAAATGCGCTGACCTCAAGGGCATCACTACCTCTTTTCATGCACATCCCAGAGGGCAACAGAGAAAGAGAATCAAAATCCCACCGTCTGCCCTGGCCAGTTTCGCTCAGTGGATAAAGCGTCAGCCTGTGGACTGGTAGGTCCTGGGTTTGATTCTGGTCAGGGGCACATACCTCGGTTGCAGGCTCAATCTCCGGCCCTGGTCAGGGTACAGACGGGAGACAACCAATCGCTGTGCCTCTCTCACATTGATGTTTCTCTCTGTGTGTCTCTCTCCTTCCCTCCCACTCTCTCTAATAATCAATGGAAAAAATATCCTCCGGTGAGGAGTAACAACAACAACAAAAAGGTAAAATGGAATGTTCTTGGGGGTCTCCAGAATCCATGAAAGCACTCCCTGAGAGGACCAGCTTTGCTCACAGGTCACACCATCCTGGAGCAGTATCCATCAAGGAAGGGGTTCCTGCTCCTCACCATCTCCTCCCTCCCTCTGCCCCAACCGTGCCAGAGATTAGAAGCCAGCTGAGCAAGACGGAGGGGGAGGCTTTAGGATGGGAAAGAGAATGAAGGATGCAGCCTCACTTTAGTACGGGGAGGGGCCATCTATAACTTTTTTAAAAGTTAGAAGCTTTGGCTGCTCCCCAGACTGGATATTTTAACTTCTGAACCGAGGCTATGTTAAGAACCTAAAATAGAGTGTGTG
>NW_005355115.1:2756870-2775247 GCF_000412655.1 Myotis brandtii
ACCACAAAGGATGGTCTGAAATTAAACTTTAACTAAAAGCAGTTATGGTGGGTAGTCACCTCCTAGGCTGGTATCTTCACTGACATGGTCAACCTTTACCCTAACTGAGCCTATCTGTCTTTTTGCATCTATGATAACACATCCTTGAAATGTCAGGGTAACTTGTAACTTCCCTTTTCCCGGACCCCTTGGGGCACAACCTAATGTGCCTGGGCACCAGGACAGACAATATAAATTCCTTCATTGTTATTGTTATCATGTTATTGTTGACTGTTAACTATCCTGCACCCACCTAAGTATGTGTCTATCGTTTTACTTTTTATCCAATCCCAGAGGTTTCCCCACTTTGATTTCTCCCGCCTCTCTCATCTGTCACCAGTGGGTTTCATGTAACTCACCTACGTCCCTTCCTTTGATTGCAATGTATAAAATAGATGAAAAAACCGCCATTCTCTGGAGCAGCGGTCGCCAACCTTTCGGACCACCGGTTGGCGACTGCCGCTCTGGAGCATTATCCCAATCCGTGGAGATACTGCTTCCCGGCAATTGTTGACAGCTTGGCTCAAATAAACTCACAAAAATTAAAAAAACAAAACAAAAAAGCCTGAACTGAAACAAAAAACAAAGCATGGAAGTGCTCTCCACATTGGATAGTGATTTGACTTAGTTCAGGTGTCTGGTAACTAGAAGGTTCTTCTCCATGTTACGCTGAAGATGCAGCCGGAGAAAGCCTGTTTCTTATAATAACCTCTCTTCCAGGCAGTCATGTGACTCAGTTACCTGTGGGACAGGTCCCACTTTGTCCCCATCTTGCCGAGGAGGAAGCACAGGGAGGTGAGGAACTTGCCCTCGACCCCCTGAGCCACCGAACTGGGTGGGGTTTGATGACTTCACGGCACCTCCCCTCACGACAGAGCAGACTCTGAAACGTGCAAGTGGGACCATCTCAAGAGCAGGAGGCTCCTTCGTGGAAACGTTGGCACTGAGGAAGCTTTCATCGTATGTGGAATATGAAATGATATTTTTATTACTCGGTCATTGATGTGGGATTTTAAATTAGGCAGCTCAGGAAATAGCACCTTATAATTTGGGGCACATGTTTAAACAGATTTGGCACCTTGGAAGGCCCCAAGCTCCCATGAGCAAGGCCTGCATGGCAGTCTTGCAAACTCAAGACTCATGGGTCCTACTCCAGAGCTCCCGGGATGGGTTGCCCCACCTCTGCTCCACCCTGCCCTCTCTGCCTGCTGCCTCAGGCTGCCCACTGCCTCCCCAACCCTGCCTCTTGGTTATCCTTGCCTTTGCCTTGGGCAATGCCATTCAGAACTCCACCCCGCCCCCCCACCTCCATCCAGCAGCCTATGGGTCCTACCTGGGCCGATGGAGCCCCTCCAGGGGACAGATCAGAGGAGGTGCCTAAACCCTTCGGCCAGGTGGAGCCTCCGTTAGTACCTATCCCTGAGGAACTCAAAGCATGCCCCAACTCTGTCGACTCCAAGGCCACACCTCTGGGTGGTGGACAGCAGCTGTGCTTTATTCACCTTGGTGAAGGAGAGAGGATCCCCTGTGAGAATGAGGATAAACAAAACTGTCCCTGTGCACACAGAAGTCCAGGTCCTCCAGAAATACCTGGGTGAGGAGGAAGAAGTCCTGCACTCATGCTAGTGGGGGCTCAACTCCATCACAAGTTGGATATTAATGTTGGTAGGGCTTTATTTGCACCCTATACATATGAGTATGGGCTAAACTATAGTAACAAATGGACCCAAATTGTACTGTCTCAACACAACCCAAGTTGCTCACATAAATAATTCTGCACAACTGTTCAGAGAGGCAGGGTGTCCATCAGGGACCCGGGCTCCTTCTATTTCATGGCTCTGTCACTCTCTAGGGCAGCGATGGCGAACCTATGACACGCGTGTCAGAGGTGACATGCAAACTCATTTTTTTGGTTGATTTTTCTTTGTTAAATGGCATTTAAATATATAAAATAAATATCAAAAATATAAATCTTTATTTTACTATGGTTGCAAATATCAAAAAAATTTCTATATGTGACACGGCACCAGAGTTAAGTTAGGGTTTTTCAAAATGCTGACACGCTGAGCTCAAAAGGTTCGCCATCACTGCTCTAGGGCATTGTGCATCCAGTTAATGGAAAAAGAAAACTATGGTTGGATCATGCATGAGGCCTGGAAGCAAGACGTCTCACTTCCTCTCACCTTACATTGGCTAAGACTCAAGCATAATACACATCTTCGCAGCAAGAGAAGCTGCTGAATGAATCTAGTTGTGTGCCCAGGAGGAAGGGGAGAAAGGACTTTGCTGAGCAGCTATCAGACACCTATAGATGGGTGAGACCTCCTACAACCATTTCGAAGTTACTTTATAAAGAGTCTAAGGGAAAACAAAAGGGGATCCAGAGAGAAAGAGATTTTAAAATGATTACTGGTCACAGTGAACTAAGAAAATCTGAAGTTACAGGTTAAAATGACTAGCCCAACCTAAAGAATTCATCAATCTATCCTGAGGAAGTCATTCAGAATCTTTCATGTGAAAGTTGTTAATCACTGCTTTATGTGCAATAATTGACTACTAAAGATAATAAATTCTCATTCGTAGGGAAAAGATAGACAGAATTCTAGGTATATCCATCCCCTTAAAATTTATATTCTCTGTGACTACGTAATAATCTAAAAAAAACTTAAGTTAAACAGAAAAAGCAGGACAGGAAGTTGTATATATAGTACGATGGCTGTTGTGCAACACTGAAGAAGCAAAACAATTTAAAAAAACAAAAAACCCAAACAGAGAAAGGGCAGGAATAAATGCGTCAAAATGATAGCAATAGTTATCTTTGAATAAGGGAACCCTAGGAGATTTGTTCCCCCTAGATCTTAATATTTTATAATGTCTATAGATATACATTTTTTATTGATTTCAAAAAGAGGAAGGGAGAATGAGAGAGAAACATCAATGAAGCAAGAGAACCATCGATCCACTGCATCCTGCACGCCCCCTTCTGCGGATGGAACCTGCAACCTGGGCATGTGCCCTGACCAGGAATTGAACCCGGACCTCCTGATTCCTGGGTCAACACTCAATCACTGAGCCACACCAGCCAGGCTATTTTGTAATGTTTAAAAGTTTCCAAGAGAGCATGCATTGTTGTGTGATGGGTATAGGTTATAGAAGAGCCTAGCCCTTGTTTGTCCTAAATCAGACCTTCCTCATGCACTTTCTTTCTCCCCTTCCTGCTCCAGAGGCCAATCTGCCTGACATCCCAGATGCAATGCTTACGAGTTCACTTACCACTGACCCAGCTGCCAGGAAACAGAATGACCTTGGCAGGGGTACCTGGGCTGGGGGGTCCAGGGTTACCATTGCTCTTTCATTGCTCCTGTCAGCCCCTCCTCACCAGGGCAGTCCTTGCCAGGGTCAGGTGTTAATGTTTGTTGCCCGAAGCCGGTCCATCCTTGCTGCTTGACAGTCGCTGCAGAGAAGAAACATCTGCACAGCATATATTTCAAGGGACCTGGCGTATATAGCATACTGTTCTTAATATGTTTGCTCCCCTTCTTGGCGCTATGTGTTTTAACCAAGGTCACCTCTCCGAGAAAGGTTGTTTCCCCAGGTAGGGATTTTTCCCTGAAGTTAGGGAGGGAATAAAACCCCTGACAGAACCTAGAGACAGAACCTAGAGACAGAACCTAGAGACAGAACCTAGAGACAGAACCTAGAGACAGAACCTAGAGACAGAACCTAGAGACAGAACCTAGAGACAGAACCTAGAGACAGAACCTAGAGACAGAACCTAGAGACAGAACCTAGAGACAGAACCTAGAGACAGAACCTAGAGACAGAACCTAGAGACAGAACCTAGAGACAGAACCTAGAGACAGAACCTAGAGACAGAACCTAGAGACAGAACCTAGAGACAGAACCTAGAGACAGAACCTAGAGACAGAACCTAGAGACAGAACCTAGAGACAGAACCTAGAGACAGAACCTAGAGACAGAACCTAGAGACAGAACCTAGAGACAGAACCTAGAGACAGAACCTAGAGACAGAACCTAGAGACAGAACCTAGAGACAGAACCTAGAGATAGAACCTAGGGAGAGAACATGGCAAAAGATCCTGGACAGAACCTGGCTGGAGAACTTGGCTGGAGAACCTAGAGAGAAGCTGGCGACAGAACCTGGCTGGAGAACTTAGCAACAGAACTTGGCTGGAGAACCTAGCGACAGAACCTGGCTGAAGATCCTGGCTAGACCCTGACAAGAGGAACCTCGCTATGCTGATCAACTGAATGCTGTCTCCGTGTCATTCCTTCTTCGCCAACTCTGTCCACACCTTTGGGGACCTCTGGACCTGCTGGGGTTGAACTCCAGCAGTTTGTGTTGTGTGCTAATGTTGTGTGTGAATGTATGTGTACATGCATGCAAACGTACATCCTGTGCTAACAAGTGTCAAAGCCTGAACAGAAATTCAGATGTGCAGCCAGGAAACTTTTCTATTTTCTACTCTAATCAGTGGCTGACTTACATTAAGGTGTTGGTGTCTGGATCAGTATTATTATCTGTGAACAAATAGGAGAAGATATTTAAGCTGAGACTCAAAGCAGGAGAAAAAAACAGTGAGCCGTGTCTGTGAAGGGCTTGAGATAGATGTGGGTCTCTTTTCCCAGATCCTGTTCCTATGGCTTAGATGCTCTTGGCAAGCATCCTTGCTGAATTTTTAGCCTCTTAGAGATAAGAAAGGTAGATGTATAGAGTTTTCTCTGAATCCCCACTACCCCTCACAGGGATGGCTGCAGGGAAAATGCTCAGTGATTGACTGATTTATTGAATAAAATAAGAGGATGAAATAGGATTTGATAGATGTGGTACAGGGTCGGGGTTACACAAAATCCTTCTAACAATACAAGCAGATTGACTCTCATTGAATAGAGAATCTTTTATGGAAACACTATGGCACATAAGCCTAGTTATTTAAGACAGCATAATAAATTTGATGTTTTCTTTCACCTGACTGCATTTCTGAAGAATCGTCAATGTTCAACACCCACACATACATACACACTCAGAGGCATACACAGCAACACTTCCATTTCCTGAAAAGATTCAGTCACAATCTACTTTAACACTGCTAAGCAACTTAAATAGAAGACTATCAAGTTGTCTTTTTAGGTAAACTTTTATTGAAGTATAACAAACATAGAGTCTACACATCGTGAGTTAGAGTTCAATGAATATTCGCAAACTAAACTCACCTAGTCATCACAATGCAGATCAAGAAGCAGAACATACAAGCTCTCCAAAGCCCCACATGTACCCCATCTCAATCACTATGTATTCCCCCACAAAGGAAACCATTATTCTGAATTCTAACACCATAGAGTAGGTTTGCCTGATTTTGAACTTAAAAGACAAGTAGAATCCTTCAGATTACTTTTGTAGAACAGTAAGTTTGTGAGATGCATTCAAGTCATTGTGTGTAGTGCAATTCATTTTCATTGCTATATGGTATTCTATTGTATGAATATATCATAATTTGTTCACTTTACTGTTGATGGGTATTTGGGTTGTTCTAGTTTTTAACTATAATAGATAGTGTTACGATAAACATTCTTATACATGTTTTTGTGGGTGCACTAATGTACACACTTCTTTTGGGTATAAACCTATGAAAGAATTGTTGGTGCAATAGTTATGCATACATTCAGCTTTCATATTGCCAAATAGGCACACAGGTGGACATGCTAGATGGATAGTTTGATGCTGAGATATTTTAAACAGTTTGGTTTGGCCCAGGACTCCCCACCTATTGAAGGTGAGGCATCTCTTTGCTTGTGGGGAGGGGGTGGGGGGGTGGCAGGTATAGCAGGACCCCAGGGAAGGCAGTGTGGTGTGCAGAGGGGAAAATAAGAGGGAATTGAAGAAAGTAGGGGTTGGATCGTGCAAGATCTTAAAGGTTGCGGTGAGATGTTTGGATTTAATTCTAACTACAATGGGAAGCCATGAAGCAGTTTTTTGGAGAAATGTATAAATTGCATCATGATCTGAATTATGTTTTGAGAAGAAAACGCCGCTGGGGCAGGCAGCGGAGGCTGGATTGGCAGAACGGCAGGAGGAACAGTGAGTGGAGATGGTGGAGACCACCTTGGAGGTGATTGAGGTTGTCCAGGCAGAAGATGCTGGTGGCCTCGAGGGGGACAGTGGCATTGTATGGATTTGAGAATGTTTGGGGCTTGGCAGTTCCACTTCCAGGGCTTCCTGATGGACAGGATCTGAGGATGAACAAGAGGGAACAATCAAGGAAGAACCTGAGATTTCCAGCTTACGTGGACGCCATTGCCTTGGCTGAAATAAGAATGTCAAGATGGTAATAGAAACAGGGTCCCCTTTTAGATGCGTGTGAACTGGCACATTAATGAGTGCCTTGGGTTCTCTGGGAAGGACAGCAGTTGGGCCTGTGATGCAGTGTCTAAATTTTTCAGGGGAACATTCAATTCAGGACAGATCCCCAATTGCTCTTCCTTTTGGTGTCGGATAGCAGGTCCCAGACGGGGAAGTAGACTCCTCTTCTGAACAGACCAGTTTTGGAGAGACTGACACCAAAGCAGGCAGGCCGGAGAACCGCGTGGGTAGCAACTTCTCTTGCGAATCCTGCAAAGCCCTCAGAGGTGCAACTAGCGTGGCCATGTGCCTGGAAGGGCGAGGACCTGCCCAGGGGCCACTGCCGGGCCCATCACCTTCTCCAGCTCAGTCCCCATGTTTGGAGGCCAGCAAAACTCCAAAGGCATCTGGGCCCCAACTCCCTTTCTCCTGCATGGAAGGCCCTACATATTTCAAGAAAATCTGTAACCGATTTGTGAGTAATCTGCCTACCCTGGAGCCACGGTGTCACAGAATACAGTATTTTCGCATTCTTGTTGAAACCACTGATGTGTCCACCCCCGCACCCCCCACCCCAGCACACTCCCACCCCACCAATCAGGGCCTCTTTCCACACATGTAACTGTTGCAGAATGGATGCCAAACCCAGCAACTGGTTATCTCCAAAATAATTTCCATCTTCCACGGAGCCATGTGCTCCAGGGGAGACGTTAGAAGGTACACTGTAAATTAGAACAGCTTATTTTCAGAAGCTACGTTTTGGAAACCCGATAGCAGCTCTGTGTTCTTGATATCTGGGCTCCTTGGACGGCCGCACACACGTCTCTGTTGAGGCTGGACTGGGCGCTCCCAGATTAGCTGGTTGGATCAGTCACGTGGCTCAAGCCCCTTGCCTTATATTTTGGGCTCATGGAAACCCCAAGCTCGCCCCCCACCCCTTCCTCTGGGTTGAAATTCTGTGTTTCAGATAAATGTTATCCATCTGTTTCTGATTCATTTACCCCAACTCATCATGATGTTTGTTTTGCCAGAGATATTCAACAACTGAAAAGTTATTTTCAAGTTCTTCGGAGAGAAAGCCTTATGTCTTCTCTTGTGCAAAGGGAATGTCTGATCTTGTGAAAGTGCTGGGGTCCCTGAAACGGAGCCAGTGGAGGCGCCAAGATGGTGAGAACAGAAGCTCGGAATCGGGCCACATGTCCGACCCCACTTTTGGTAAATCCCTGTTGTGGAGAAATGAGGACAAGACCCGTTCATGGGGCATTTCAGGCTTCATTCCTGGGGTGCAGGTGGGGGAGGGGGAAGAAGACAGAAGACACTTCCCAAGTGGTCCCTGGAGTCCCCGGCTCAGGGAGCCAGACCAGCAGAGGACGTGAGGATGGCAACGCGAGGTGAGGGGACTCTTAGCAGATGGGACAGCGAAGCCAGCTGAGGGCGATCCCCAGAGACCCCGGAGGAACAAAGATGGCATGAGGCAGGCTCTCTCATGATGACGAGCACCTGCCTCCTTTCAGGAGGGTTGGAGGCTGCGGAGGAGAAGTATCGGAGGAGAAGTAACCACGCTGGCCGCGCATTGGAGGGGCCACGGCCTCCTGAGTTAGGAGAGGACCTCCGCCCAGCCAGGCCCTCCTTGGTGACGGGACGTTGGTGGGCCCCAGAGCATGGCAGTGAGCCAGTGAGAGAGGTGATCCCGAGAGAAAGGAGGCACAGGAGCCCTCTGAAAGCGGGGGGCATGGGTGCTGGCTCGGGCAGAGCCTCATTTCCATGGCGGTGATGGGTATTTCCTGGCCGTCTGCTCCTCCCACCAGGGGCCCTGACCTCCTGCTGCCCCTCTCCATCTGGCTGTGGCCAGAGCCACGGGGACCAGTGTCCAGCTCCCGTCACCAGCAGCCCGTCTGGCAGGCCCGGCTGAGGCCGGGGAAACACCGCAGCACGGGCAGAGGCGGCCTCATCTGGGAACAATTAGAGGCTGACTTTTATCCCGAGGCCTCCATAAACCATCCATCAGGGAGGCGCGGAGAAAAAACACAACCTTCTTTCCCTTTTTATTTATTTATTCTCGTCTTTGTTTATAGTGACAGTGGTCAGTTTCCCTGAAAGGAAATCACTGAAAATTACAGGGTGTTCGTTTGGACTTTTTAAAAATTAATTTCCTCTATTTTTGCACGAATTTGATTTGCTCTCCTTCCCTTGCACTAACTCATGCCTAGTGAAACATTTCTTTTGATTTGTTCTTAATGTGGAAAATGTTGGCAGGTCCACATGGCGACTGGAAAAAATGCGAGGAGCACAAACCAGGTAGCGCTTCCGCTGGCTTCCCAGAGCGAGGGGCGGACTCTGAGGGCGGCCCCACGCCTGCCCCTGGCCTGGGTCCCGCTGCCTGTGCTGGGGGGCCTCTCCTTCAGCGCACCCCTCCGCTCAGGTCCTTGCCCAAAGCCTAGCTTTGTTTCTCTCCCCCCCCCCCGCCCCCCCACTTTTCAGCAAGGTGTCTGCCTTTGTCCCTAATCTGGAAACTCACGCTTCTGAAATCAGCTCAGATTGGGGCCTCCTGAGCTGGAAAGGCTTCTACAGGCTAAAAGCATCAGGTCTTCAGGATTCAAAACAGGTCCTACATCCTACTTCACCACAAAACGAAACTCCAGGACGCTGGGCATCGCAGGACACGGTGGCATCCAGGGCGGGTGCCAGGAGCGGGGAGAAGAACTCTATGGGAGGTCAGCAAACCCGCCTTAGATCCAGGCCTGTCCTTACCCCCCAGGTGACCTTGGACAGGTCACCTTACCGCCCGCAGCTTCAGCGTCCTGAAGGAACGTCATCATTGTCGCTAGTGTGATACCTTCTTCGTGTGGAGGCTGGCCTACGCCAACTCCATGCTGAGCTCTCAACTCACCTTGTGTTACTCACCCTCAGAACACCCCAAGGGGTGGGCGTTTTTATCCCTATTTTGCAGATGAGGACACTGAGGCTCTGGGAGCCTGGATTGGTTTTTGAGAATTAAAACCTGGGATTCAAGCCCGGGTCACCTGATGCTAAAGCAAGTGCTCATCACCTCCACTGCTTTATCTGGCACCTCCCAGAAATAAGAGCGAATGTTTCTTGAGCACGCACACCTTTCCCTGTCTTACGTGGCGTAAGCCCTTTAGCCTTCGCAAAGCCCTTTGAGAAAGATTCCCAGGAAGGGGTGGGACCAGAGGGGACACACCAACCACCATGCTGAACCCTAAGGTGTGGATGAACCATTTTTCACTCAGATTATCTGAAGAACGAGGATAAATGATCCACCCTGAGCAGCACCCTAGGGACACCAAAGGGTCTTGTCAAGGCCCTTCTGCAGAAGGCGGTTTAAACAAGATGCTCTCATGACCCTGGTTCTCCCTCCCTTTCGTCCTTGGCACCCACCCTCAGAGCCCGTCTGAGCTGCGTCTTTGTGGCCACGTGGCTCACTTTGTCAAGCTTCCTCTTTGGCAATAGCTGAGCACCTGTGGCGATGTGAGCTGTGGGCTCCACGGGCTGAGGGAGAGCACAGAGGTGTCTGCAGGCCCTGGGAGCTGCTCAGGGTGGTAGGCTCTGCTCCCTCTCTGGGAGACAGCCAAACCCGGGGCCTGTCGCTGGGCTGGCTGCCGCTGGTCACCTGGCCCACCACCTGCCCCCTGCATTTGCAGTCTCATCCAAACAGCTTCTTCCTCCTGTCACTCAAACAGAGGGAGCGCTCTGGTCTGAGCGGAGCACTTCTCTCCAGTTTTCCAGCCCATTGCATGATGGTGGCGCAACCCACTGTGCCCAAGGCTAAGCATGGTTTGGTCAGTTATAGGGACATGATCCAAAACCTGGGACCTGGAATGAGACCCCTCCTGGGCTGGGACAGGGCTGATCTGTAGGGGTCACTGCTCCATTTATGGGCTCCGGCCTCAGCGAGCAGGACAACATTTGGGCACAAGCAAGTTCCTGAGCTTCTCAAGGCCTCAGTTTCCTCACATGTAACATGGGGACAAAGACGAACTACCTTTTGTTTAATCAACACGTACATTGTACTTACTTAATGCCAGGCACCATTCTGTGTGCTCTGCATACAGTAACTCACTGAGCCTCATAGCAACACTACGAGGTAGGTGCTACTGTTATTCCCATTCATAGCTGAGAACACTGAGGTCCCAGAGGTTCAGTAACTTGTCTGGAGAGGCCTAGCATGAGGATGGCTCACAAATGCTCAGTAAGGGGCACTTCCTGCCATGTCAAGATGTTGTCTGAACCTGGCAGGCCGTGGCAGGCAGCATGTGACGGGGTGGGGGTAGGGGACAGACCCTGCTCCCACAGCTGAGCAGGAGGCAGAGATGAGCTCAGAGTTCTAGAACTGAAGAAGGGCAAGGCAAGGCAGAGCTGGGATGCAGATGGGCGGGGTGCGTGGGAGACAGACAGGAGCTAGAGCTGAGCTGGCAGCCAGGGCCCGGGGAGGAGAAGCCAGGCTGAGGGCAGGGTTCCGAGCCCCCCTTGCTATGTGACTCTTTCCAATTGCTGGGTGACATCGAACAAAGGTTGAATTAGCTCGTCTTCAGCAAGGAAATCTGTCCATTTCCTCCTCGTGTCTTGTATTTACTTAGGACTAAAACAGGAGAGTATTTTTTAAGTGTAATATTTGTCCTTCACACTGAAATGTAGGCTGCAGCTGAACCCTTCCTCTTCTCTTGGAGACAAGTGGTGAGGAGGCCTTAGTTTTCCTGTTACACATTTTCTTTCTATCCCTTAAATTGCTGCCCTAAACATGCCAAGAACATATCCTGACCTAGCAAAGCCTGAAGCTAATCAGTATCCCTTCCCTCCTGCCAAACAAAACAAGGGCCTTGAAAGGCTTTAACTCTGATTACTACTCTCATCTTCTCTGTCATTATTTTCTATTATGTTTTTGTTTTTAATTCCCCCTGCTTGTTATTACTACTATATTAAAAGTCAGTAATTATTTAGACTTAGTCAATATGTACCAGTTTCTTTGCTCGCCATTTTTCCTTGCATCTTCTTCTTTCCTCAGATTCAATTTTCTGTTTCCTGGAGTTTGTCCCTTAGATCTTGGGTGAGGGTCTGTGAGTTATAAATTCTCTTAGTTTCTGCAATACTAGAAAAATCTCTACTTTACTTCCTTCTGATAGTTTATGCGTAGAATTTTAGGTGGAGTTGTTCCCCTTCAGCACATTGAGAATATTATTGCATATTTTATGGCCTCCATTGTGGCTGATGAGAAGTCTACCTTCAATCTGTTATTCCTTTGAAAGTGATCTATGTTTCCTTTCTTTGGTTTTTGTTAAATTTTCTTTGACTTTGGTTGTTCTTAGGGGTGGGTTTATTTTTATTTGGTCTGCTTGGAAGTTGAACATAAATGTCTTTAATAAATCCTAGAAATACTTTAGCGATTAACTCCAAACATTTTCTTCCATTCCGAGTTGACTTTCTTTGAAGCTCCTATAATCTGTACAGTATCTGTCTTCCATGACTCTTCACTCTTTTTAATATTTTCCAACTCCTTGTCTCTCTCTGCTTCAATCTGAGTAATTTCCTCAACACTATTTCCTAGTTCACCAATTCTCTCTTCAACTATATCTAATCTGCTGTTTCACCTGACCATTGAGTTATTTTGGATTTTTTTTAATGTCTATTTTATTTCTAGAAGTTTCACTTGGATCAACACTGAGGGTGATTTTTTTCTTAGTCACTGTCTTATATTTTGATATGCTGCTAGCAGATAATAATAGATGATGATGGTCATGCAGGATTCTGGCAGGGAGTATGATATTCTTGAGTTTAAAAAGGTTAGTTCATTGACTTTCTTATGTTTAGTGGTATGACTTTAGAGTTTCAAATAAAATTATTCCTGTGGACTCACTGCCCATAACCACACCTTTCTAGTGTGCCTCCCCATACTACAGAGTCCGGGAGGCTAAAAACTACATTTCCCAGACTCCCTTTCAGCCAGAGTTCTGGATAACAGTTACGTTTTGCCACCTGGGTGCAGAAATGAGATAGAAGCCTCCTTCCAGAGCTTTTGACTTTTTTTCTGCTAGTAAGCAAGGTCATGAAGATGCAGAGCCCATTCCATTTACATGGTCTCGGAAAGGCAGCTAAAGCACGGTGAAGTTGAACACAGCTTTCCAGTGTCCAATCACCAGGTTCTTGGGTGTGTGGGAGCAATATTGGTCACAATGACAGCTTCTTGGACTGGTTTCCTGATTCCTGCTTTAGTTACTGAGGGGTTCCTGATCTCCTGGTCTCCTATCTTCCCCACCTTCTTGACTGGTAGGTCATCTCTGCAGCCTCCTGGGAGTATTTAACGGTGGTTCAGCTGAGAGCCTGCCCCTTCAACTCTTCCAATGATTTCATAAGCAACTACTTCATGCTGTCAAATGCCATTCCACTTAAAATACATAGTGGTTTCTGTTTTCCTGTACTGCATACCATATAAATGTCAAAAATAGGCCTCTTTACAAGCGTAGTTAAACTCAAATACCTTTTAGTGGACAGGAAAAGAAAGAGCAGGAGCTTTGGAATTAGTCAGCCATATTTGCATTGAATCATTCTCCACTTTCTGCTCTCATGGCCTGGGAAAAGTAACTTAACCTTCATGAGCTTCAGTTTTTTTCTTCTGTAAAGTGAGATTATGATATCTCATTCATAGGATTGTTAGATTGTTAGAGAAATCAGTGTATGTATGGATCATTTTTTTAATCATTCTTTTCACAGAAAAGGAACTTAAGATCTAGAAAGATAGAAAGAAATAATATTTCTCCAGGATACATTTTAAGATGAATAAAACTTTAAAAATACAAATTTGCATCAATCCTAAATTATGCTTTGTTTTTTGTTCTTTTCTCTCTCTTATCCTTTTAGCAATCTCTAAAGTGAGGCCTTCGAGTTATTTCTCCAATTTACCTGTTTGTTGTTAGAACCTCTCAAAATGATCAACTCTTGCTAAAATATTCATGCTTAGCAGCATTGTTTTCCAACATCCAACCCTGAAACAACCTCAGGCCCTAGTTTTCTAAGACATAATGAAAACGGACAAGATGTTGAAGACATAGTGAATCATGGATCCATCAGGTCTAATGTACTAAATTCCACTGGACTCACCAGAATCTCCTTAGGAGGATAATCACTCCAAATTTGCTTCCATGTAATCCTATATAATAAAAACCTAATATACTAAGTGTCTGGTCATTCGGTCAGCTGTTCAATCAAAGCATAATATGCTAATGATATGCTAAGGCCACTCAACTGTTCGCTATGACGTACACTGACCACCAGGGGGCAGACGCTCCGACCAGTAAGTTAGCTTGCTGCTGGGCTCCAGTCAATCTGGACTGAGCGAGACAGGCCAGACATGCCCTGGAACCCTCCCACGGTCCCTTCCCAGCTGGCCAATCTCCCACATCCCTCCCTGGCCCAATTGTGCACTAGCGGGTCCCTTGGCCTGGCCTGCACCCTCTCGCAATCTGGGACCCCTCGGGGGATGTTGGAGAGCTGGTTTTGGCCCAATCCCACAGACCAGGCCAGGGACCCCACGAATTCGTGCACCGGGCCTCTAGTCTCAAAATAAATGCCAAGCATGGAACTTTCTTTTACACACAACGGGTTTCTCTTCCTCTCTTACCTGCATGTGGGCCACAGGTGGGGAGCATCTCACTCAGTTCACAGCACCTGTCAGTCTGCAAGGTCTAGCCCTTGTCCCATTGATGCCCATTGCCTGCCTCATCCTCTCTCCCCATAGGCTACCTCTCTAATGTGTTTCCTATGTTTCCTTGAATTTCTACACGTACTTCTCAATGCTTAGTATGATCATTAAGTGTGCAAGTATTTCCTTTGTGTAAATGATATGGTCCTATGAACCTCCTTCTGTTTCTTAGTTTCCCCCTCAGTACACACCATGTTCTTATGATATATCCATGCAGAGCCATGCCTCTCTGCTTCTCGGTACTCCGTAGCACACGTCCACTCCATTTTACTTGTTACACCGAGGTTTCCTCCGCCTCCCGCTGCCATGAACAATCTGCAGTGAACCTGCTCACACACGTTCCCTTATAGATCTGGAGGAGCTGCACGTGCAGGAGCGGCACTGCTGAGACACCGACACACCGACACACTTCACTGACAGTGTGGCCAGGTTGCTTTGCAGTGTGAGTGCCCCCAACTGTGCTTCTACCAGAAGCATGCAAACTTCCATGCAACCTTGGCTCTATCCAACTTTTCAATTTCAACATCCCGTTGTGTGTCAAGTGATACCGAATTCTTGATTCACTTGGAATTCTCTCATTTCTGAAGAGTCTGAGCACCTCACCACATCTTCTTTAGCTAGATGGGTCTCCCTTTTCCATAAATTGCCTGTTTACATCCTTTGACCATCTTTTTCTATTTGGCTTTCCTTTGTAACATCTATTGATGTTCGGTAAAGCAAATCTTTTATAGACTAATTATTTGTGGATTTCTATGTTTCCATAAAGATTTTAGAATAAACATATTGAGTTTCTAAACATGCAGTGTATTTTTATATTAGGATTATACTGCATTTGTAGATCATTTAGGGGCTATTTCAACCTTATAATGTTGTGCCATCCCATCTGAGTGTGTGGAATATCTTTCTCAATTATTTAGATTTTCTTTGGTATCCTGTAGAAGAATTTTAACTTTCTTCCATGGTGTAGTCTTTAAAATAAATCCTGGATACTTCAGTTTACCTATTAGTAACAATAACATTTTATATTACATTTTAGTTTTCTATTGCCAAGATAGAAAAAAATGTTATTAGCTGAGTTTTTTGTAAGTTAAACTTGTCTCTAGCAACCTTGCTAAACATCCTTATCAGTCCTTATCCTTACCAGTTCTGATCGTTATCAGTTCTGTAAATTTGCTGATTATTTGGGGTTTTAAAATTTTTCTTATTTGCAGTTAAGGAGAGCTATTTCTTCCCTGCTAATCTCGGAAATCATCAAATTTTCTTTTTCCAGCTATGACTTTAAATAATCAGTCTCATGATTTTCTAATCAAACTTTCTTTTTTTGTTTTTCATTTAGTGCTTCGTTTTTTAAAATCTTCCTCAAAGATGTGGCAAGATTGCCAAGAAACTTCAATTTCCACAGAAAGATGTCTGGTTCAGCAGAGAGATAAACTCGGCATCCCCAGTATCTGCAGGAGCCTGGCAGTCTCCACCCTGTGTAGCTCCTGCCCTGGCCTTCGAGGCTCCTCAGACCTATTGACTCTTCTCTGGCCCCAGGTCAGTGTGAGAGGAAGGAGCCAGCAAAGCCTGTCCTATTCTCTCTCTTTCCCTGCAGGAGGGAAGCACTCCCTGGCCATTGCCAGCTGTTCTGTGCAGTGTATCCTGGGGGCCAATGGTGGAGAGATGCAAACAGCTTCTTCTGAGAGGCCAAGGTCCTTGAGCAGTTGTGAGCATGCCATCCTCACTCCATTCTAAAGAGAAGGCAGAACCATAATCAAAGGTCTTATTTTTCATTGGACATTTATAAAAGTGTTATTTATGGGAAATAATAGGTATTTTTCTACCGAATTTCTGATCCCACCCACGTCCCCATGTTTTCCAGTACTAGGTTCCACTGACCCTGCAGACACCACCTCCGAGAAATGACAGGAAGTGCTTAGGCAGCTGGAGGGGGTCACACAGGAAAATCACCTTCCAGGCATGATCAAGTCATGATCTCATTCATTGAACTGATCAACCTGTTACTGAACTCAAGGGGTTCACTGCTTGGGGTGCTCTATTCAAAAACAAGAGGTGGTTGTCCCAGGGTAGTTTTATTTACTTGCAGCAGGCAAAGGAGCGGTGAGATTTATATCCAACGGATACCCAGGGAGGCTTGGCCATTGCTTATCTGGTCAATCACATGTTGATTTCTTCTGTGCAGTTGGCTACATTTATTCAGTTCAGTTCCTGTCGAGCTCATCTTGTTTACAGCTGGTCTGCAAAACAGTGTACTACACTTTAACATTTATCAAGAATAGCACTTAGTAGGAATGGCTCAGACCTTGAGACTCCTGTCCTATCTAACAACCCGAGAGGCAGGCCTTATGATCCCCGTTGTATATAGATGGGGCAACTATCGCCCAAGATCATACCTCTGTGTGTGGTGGCGCTTGGATTTGAATGAACCTGGCCTTAATGAAGCCTGTGTCACTGCCTTCCTGAAGCTTTTAACCAACATATTGGAGTTGTGCAGACATCTCAGAAAAGAGAGCCCCCGAAAGGAAGCCTGGAAACACAGGGTCTCGCCACCTCTGGCCCCCGACTGGCTAGGGGACTTCCTGAGCCACGGCTTCTTCATCCATCCAGTCGGCAGGAGGACTCTCAGAGGCCCTTCTAGCCGTGCTTTTAAGGCCAAGAAAACATCGCATGCTATTTCACACGAAATCCCACCAAATTCCTCACACCCAGAACCAAGTGGCCCACATGGCAGAGCCTCCAATTAACAGCTTTGTGGGTCCAGGGTGTGGACGAGCAACTACACGGGCCAACAAGCCAAAACCCTCCCACAGTCAAAGACCACCAGCGTGCTCTCCAAACCTGTGTTCGGAGTGGCTGGCCGTGATGGAAATCTGCAATTAGCTGCTTTCATCCCTAAAATAGCTTTGCTACTGTTCTACCGTCGTGTAGGGAAAGAAACAACCAGGGGCCGCCACAGCCAGGTCAGGAGGGAGCTGGAGATGCAGGGCTCCGAGTGCCAACCTGCTATTTGAGTTGCGTGTGGTTGCAGATAATGTTCTGATTTCCAGCGAGCTGACAGCCGGGATGAACGGCTGTTAACCTGATTAGATATGCCTCGGCCACAGACTCGGGCCACAGACAACTGCTCATTTGAAATGCATGCCACTGGCACCCGACGGAAAGAATAAAGGCCAGCCTCAAACAGACAACACATTCTTGGATGCAAACCTTATGGTTTCTCCCCAGCAAAAAAGGTTTCTAACCGCCCAGGGTTCCTTTTCACTGAGTAGCCTTTGTCGAAGGCTGTTTAGAACAACTTGTAACTTTAGCACTTTCCTGTAATTGCAGCTTGTCAGCTAGGGCCTAGTGGTATGTGGGGAACCCAGGAGGCAGGGAGGGGGGTGCCCAAGAGCGACTGAGTTCCCGTGTTGAATCCACTCTGTGTTCCTTTAGACCCGGGGAGGTAGCGCCCGACCTCTCCCATCAGGACCCCAGTGTAGGCAAGAAGTCTGCCGTCTTCCTGCCGGTGGTCGGAACTGTACAGCATCTACTTACACTCCCTGCCCAAGGAGAGCTCCTGCTGATGCCCCGGCCCCTGTCCGCCGCGGTTCTGGATGTGGTTCTGAGTAGCATCAGCCTCTCCAGTGCTAGGAGCCCTGTTAGCGCTGTTGTAGCATCCACTGTGCCCCACCACCACCACCCCGGGAGGGTGGGATGGGTCAGAGGGACTTCTTCTTTGAGTAGTTTATGGTGCATTTAAATGCAAGCACTCATTATTACGGTATGAGTACACTCGATTGGCCTGGTACTGAGAACAGCACCTCTTTGGACTCCCTCCTGGAAAGACAAGCTCTTCCTCTCTGCGCCTCTCTGGGGAGCACTGTGGCCCGTGGTCCATGTGTTGGAGGCACACGTTGCACTCAGGAGCTGCAGGGACTCTGTGCCTTCGCAAGCCACACGCCAGAGCCAAGTACACATACTGAGGCAGAGCAGTCATTCTTCTACACTTCGACATTGTTTTTAAAAAAATCGGAACGTCCTCAAATACTAACTATAAACTGTGCATCTTAAATCCTCCTGTTTGCTTCTCTCTAAATGATAGACTTTTGCAAAAGTCCTTTAATAGGCCTCCCAGCCAGACGGTGAAGAGCATGGATTGGAGAATCTAAGATGTATGTTTGGAGTGTGGGAGAGTCTAACTTGGGTTTGAATCCCTGCTCAGTCTGAGCCTCCACTTCCTCACCAGGTAATTGGGATGAATATTTGCTCACAGGATTGTTATGA
>NW_005355115.1:2779104-2798355 GCF_000412655.1 Myotis brandtii
TAGAGCAGGGGTCCTCAAACTACGGCCCGCGGGCCACATGCAAATACAAATATTGTATTTGTTCCCATTTTGTTTTTTTACTTCAAAATAAGATATGTGCAATGTGCATAGGAATTTGCTCATAGTTTTTTTTAAAACTATAGTCCAGCCCTCCAACGGTCTGAGGGACAGTGAACTGGCCCCCTGTTTAAAAAGTTTGAGGACCCCTGCTTTAGAGTTTCAAATAAAATTATACATGTGGACTCACTGCCCATAACCACACCTTTCTGGTGTGCCTCCCCATACTACAGAGTCTGGGAGGCTAAAAACTACACTTCCCAGACTCCCTTTCAGCCAGAGTTGTGGATGTCAGTTACGTTTTGCCACCTGGGTGCAGAAATGAGATAGAAGCCTCCTTCCAGAGCTTTTGACTTTTTTTCTGCTAGTAAGCAAGGTCATGAAGATGCAGAGCCCATTCCATTTACATGGTCTCGGAAAGGAGCTAAAGCACGGTGAAGTTGAACACAGCTCTCCAGTGTCCAATCACCAGCTTCTTGGGTGTGTGGGAGCAATATTGGTCAGAATGACAGCTTCTTGGACTGGTTTCCTGATTCCTGCTTTAGTTACTGAGGGGTTCCTGATCTCCTGGTCTCCTATCTTCCCCACCTTCTTGACTGGTAGGTCATCTCTGCAGCCTCCTGGGAGTATTTAACGGTGGTTCAGCTGAGAGCCTGCCCCTTCAACTCTTCCAATGATTTCATAAGCAACTACTTCATGCTGTCAAATGCCATTCCACTTAAAATACATAGTGGTTTCTGTTTTCCTGTACTGCATACCATATAAATGTCAAAAATAGGCCTCTTTACAAGCGTAGTTAAACTCAAATACCTTTTAGTGGACAGGAAAAGAAAGAGCAGGAGCTTTGGAATTAGTCAGCCATATTTGCATTGAATCATTCTCCACTTTCTGCTCTCATGGCCTGGGAAAAGTAACTTAACCTTCATGAGCTTCAGTTTTTTTCTTCTGTAAAGTGAGATTATGATATCTCATTCATAGGATTGTTAGAGAATGAAATGAATCAGTGTATGTATGGATCATTTTTTTAATCATTCTTTTCACAGAAAAGGAACTTAAGATCTAGAAAGAAATATTGGGATAATATTTCTCCAGGATACATTTTAAGATGAATAAAACTTTAAAAATACAAATTTGCATCAATCCTAAATTATGCTTTGTTTTTTGTTCTTTTCTCTCTCTTATCCTTTTAGCAATCTCTAAAGTGAGGCCTTCGAGTTATTTCTCCAATTTACCTGTTTGTTGTTAGAACCTCTCAAAATGATCAACTCTTGCTAAAATATTCATGCTTAGCAGCATTGTTTTCCAACATCCAACCCTGAAACAACCTCAGGCCCTAGTTTTCTAAGACATAATGAAAACGGACAAGATGTTGAAGACATAGTGAATCATGGATCCATCAGGTCTAATGTACTAAATTCCACTGGACTCACCAGAATCTCCTTAGGAGGATAATCACTCCAAATTTGCTTCCATGTAATCCTATATAATAAAAACCTAATATACTAAGTGTCTGGTCATTCGGTCAGCTGTTCAATCAAAGCATAATATGCTAATGATATGCTAAGGCCACTCAACTGCTCGCTATGACGTACACTGACCACCAGGGGGCAGACGCTCCGACCAGTAAGTTAGCTTGCTGCTGGGCTCCAGTCAATCTGGACTGAGCGAGACAGGCCAGACATGCCCTGGAACCCTCTGACGGTCCCTTCCCAGCTGGCCAATCTCCCACATCCCTCCCTGGCCCAATTGTGCACTAGCGGGTCCCTTGGCCTGGCCTACACCCTCTCGCAATCTGGGACCCCTCGGAGGATGTTGGAGAGCTGGTTTTGGCCCAATCCCACAGACCAGGCCAGGGACCCCACGAATTAGTGCACCGGGCCTCTAGTCTCAAAATAAATGCCAAGCATGGAACTTTCTTTTACACACAACGGGTTTCTCTTCCTCTCTTACCTGCATGTGGGCCACAGGTGGGGAGCATCACACTCAGTTCACAGCACCTGTCAGTCTGCAAGGTCTAGCCCTTGTCCCATTGATGCCCATTGCCTGCCTCATCCTCTCTCCCCATAGGCTACCTCTCTAATGTGTTTCCTATGTTTCCTTGAATTTCTACACGTACTTCTCAATGCTTAGTATGATCATTAAGTGTGCAAGTATTTCCTTTGTGTAAATGATATGGTCCTATGAACCTCCTTCTGTTTCTTAGTTTCCCCCTCAGTACACACCATGTTCTTATGATATATCCATGCAGAGCCATGCCTCTCTGCTTCTCGGTACTCCGTAGCACACGTCCACTCCATTTTACTTGTTACACCGAGGTTTCCTCCGCCTCCCGCTGCCATGAACAATCTGCAGTGAACCTGCTCACACACATTCCCTTATAGATCTGGAGGAGCTGCACGTGCAGGAGCGGCACTGCTGAGACACCGACACACCGACACACTTCACTGACAGTGTGGCCAGGTTGCTTTGCAGTGTGAGTGCCCCCAACTGTGCTTCTACCAGAAGCATGCAAACTTCCATGCAACCTTGGCTCTATCCAACTTTTCAATTTCAACATCCCGTTGTGTGTCAAGTGATACCGAATTCTTGATTCACTTGGAATTCTCTCATTTCTGAAGAGTCTGAGCACCTCACCACATCTTCTTTAGCTAGATGGGTCTCCCTTTTCCATAAATTGCCTGTTTACATCCTTTGACCATCTTTTTCTATTTGGCTTTCCTTTGTAACATCTATTGATGTTCGGGAAGGCAAATCTTTTATAGACTAATTATTTGTGGATTTCTATGTTTCCATAAAGATTTTAGAATAAACATACTGAGTTTCTAAACATGCAGTGTATTTTTATATTAGGATTATACTGCATTTGTAGATCATTTAGGGGCTATTTCAACCTTATAATGTTGTGCCATCCCATCTGAGTGTGTGGAATATCTTTCTCAATTATTTAGATTTTCTTTGGTATCCTGTAGAAGAATTTTAACTTGCTTCCATGATGTAGTCTTTAAAATAAATCCTGGATACTTCAGTTTATCTATTAGTAACAATAACATTTTATATTACATTTTAGTTTTCTATTGCCAAGATAGAAAAAAATGTTATTAGCTGAGTTTTTTGTAAGTTAAACTTGTCTCTAGCAACCTTGCTAAACATCCTTATCAGTCCTTATCCTTACCAGTTCTGATCGTTATCAGTTCTGTAAATTTGCTGATTATTTGGGGTTTTAAAATTTTTCTTATTTGCAGTTAAGGAGAGCTATTTCTTCCCTGCTAATCTCGGAAATCATCAAATTTTCTTTTTCCAGCTATGACTTTAAATAATCAGTCTCATGATTTTCTAATCAAACTTTCTTTTTTTGTTTTTCATTTAGTGCTTCGTTTTTTAAAATCTTCCTCAAAGATGTGGCAAGATTGCCAAGAAACTTCAATTTCCACAGAAAGATGTCTGGTTCAGCAGAGAGATAAACTCGGCATCCCCAGTATCTGCAGGAGCCTGGCAGTCTCCACCCTGTGTAGCTCCTGCCCTGGCCTTCGAGGCTCCTCAGACCTATTGACTCTTCTCTGGCCCCAGGTCAGTGTGAGAGGAAGGAGCCAGCAAAGCCTGTCCTATTCTCTCTCTTTCCCTGCAGGAGGGAAGCACTCCCTGGCCATTGCCAGCTGTTCTGTGCAGTGTATCCTGGGGGCCAATGGTGGAGAGATGCAAACAGCTTCTTCTGAGAGGCCAAGGTCCTTGAGCAGTTGTGAGCATGCCATCCTCACTCCATTCTAAAGAGAAGGCAGAACCATAATCAAAGGTCTTATTTTTCATTGGACATTTATAAAAGTGTTATTTATGGGAAATAATAGGTATTTTTCTACCGAATTTCTGATCCCACCCACGTCCCCATGTTTTCCAGTACTAGGTTCCACTGACCCTGCAGACACCACCTCCGAGAAATGACAGGAAGTGCTTAGGCAGCTGGAGGGGGTCACACAGGAAAATCACCTTCCAGGCATGATCAAGTCATGATCTCATTCATTGAACTGATCAACCTGTTACTGAACTCAAGGGGTTCACTGCTTGGGGTGCTCTATTCAAAAACAAGAGATGGTTGTCCCAGGGTAGTTTTATTTACTTGCAGCAGGCAAAGGAGCGGTGAGATTTATATCCAACGGATACCCAGGGAGGCTTGGCCATTGCTTATCTGGTCAATCACATGTTGATTTCTTCTGTGCAGTTGGCTACATTTATTCAGTTCAGTTCCTGTCGAGCTCATCTTGTTTACAGCTGGTCTGCAAAACAGTGTACTACACTTTAACATTTATCAAGAATAGCACTTAGTAGGAATGGCTCAGACCTTGAGACTCCTGTCCTATCTAACAACCCGAGAGGCAGGCCTTATGATCCCCGTTGTATATAGATGGGGCAACTATCGCCCAAGATCATACCTCTGTGTGTGGTGGCGCTTGGATTTGAATGAACCTGGCCTTAATGAAGCCTGTGTCACTGCCTTCCTGAAGCTTTTAACCAACATATTGGAGTTGTGCAGACATCTCAGAAAAGAGAGCCCCCGAAAGGAAGCCTGGAAACACAGGGTCTCGCCACCTCTGGCCCCCGACTGGCTAGGGGACTTCCTGAGCCACGGCTTCTTCATCCATCCAGTCGGCAGGAGGAGAAGAGGGCTCTCAGAGGCCCTTCTAGCCGTGCTTTTAAGGCCAAGAAAACATCGCATGCTATTTCACACGAAATCCCACCAAATTCCTCACACCCAGAACCAAGTGGCCCACATGGCAGAGCCTCCAATTAACAGCTTTGTGGGTCCAGGGTGTGGACGAGCAACTACACGGGCCAACAAGCCAAAACCCTCCCACAGTCAAAGACCACCAGCGTGCTCTCCAAACCTGTGTTCGGAGTGGCTGGCCGTGATGGAAATCTGCAATTAGCTGCTTTCATCCCTAAAATAGCTTTGCTACTGTTCTACCGTCGTGTAGGGAAAGAAACAACCAGGGGCCGCCACAGCCAGGTCAGGAGGGAGCTGGAGATGCAGGGCTCCGAGTGCCAACCTGCTATTTGAGTTGCGTGTGGTTGCAGATAATGTTCTGATTTCCAGCGAGCTGACAGCCGGGATGAACGGCTGTTAACCTGATTAGATATGCCTCGGCCACAGACTCGGGCCACAGACAACTGCTCATTTGAAATGCATGCCACTGGCACCCGACGGAAAGAATAAAGGCCAGCCTCAAACAGACAACACATTCTTGGATGCAAACCTTATGGTTTCTCCCCAGCAAAAAAGGTTTCTAACCGCCCAGGGTTCCTTTTCACTGAGTAGCCTTTGTCGAAGGCTGTTTAGAACAACTTGTAACTTTAGCACTTTCCTGTAATTGCAGCTTGTCAGCTAGGGCCTAGTGGTATGTGGGGAACCCAGGAGGCAGGGAGGGGGGTGCCCAAGAGCGACTGAGTTCCCGTGTTGAATCCACTCTGTGTTCCTTTAGACCCGGGGAGGTAGCGCCCGACCTCTCCCATCAGGACCCCAGTGTAGGCAAGAAGTCTGCCGTCTTCCTGCCGGTGGTCGGGACTGTACAGCATCTACTTACACTCCCTGCCCAAGGAGAGCTCCTGCTGATGCCCCGGCCCCTGTCCGCCGCGGTTCTGGATGTGGTTCTGAGTAGCATCGGCCTCTCCAGTGCTAGGAGCCCTGTTAGCGCTGTTGTAGCATCCACTGTGCCCCACCACCACCACCCCGGGAGGGTGGGATGGGTCAGAGGGACTTCTTCTTTGAGTAGTTTATGGTGCATTTAAATGCAAGCACTCATTATTACGGTATGAGTACACTCGATTGGCCTGGTACTGAGAACAGCACCTCTTTGGACTCCCTCCTGGAAAGACAAGCTCTTCCTCTCTGCGCCTCTCTGGGGAGCACTGTGGCCCGTGGTCCATGTGTTGGAGGCACACGTTGCACTCAGGAGCTGCAGGGACTCTGTGCCTTCGCAAGCCACACGCCAGAGCCAAGTACACATACTGAGGCAGAGCAGTCATTCTTCTACACTTCGACATTGTTTTTAAAAAAATCGGAACGTCCTCAAATACTAACTATAAACTGTGCATCTTAAATCCTCCTATTTGCTTCTCTCTAAATGATAGACTTTTGCAAAAGTCCTTTAATAGGCCTCCCAGCCAGACGGTGAAGAGCATGGATTGGAGAATCTAAGATGTATGTTTGGAGTGTGGGAGAGTCTAACTTGGGTTTGAATCCCTGCTCAGTCTGAGCCTCCACTTCCTCACCAGGTAATTGGGATGAATATTTGCTCACAGGATTGTTATGAGCGTAAATGAGAGGTGTGTGTAACACACTTATCAGAGGAGACGCAATCATGAATCCATCCTCCACCTGATCATCAACTTTGACTTTGCTCAAACTTCTCTTTGATCACTTTCCTGGCTTAAATTTCCCCCATGGAGGTATTAATCTACCCTGTACCGTAATTGTTTGGGTACCTGTCTTATTCCCTCTGTTAGAGTCAGACACTCCCTGATGGCAAGGGTTGGGTCTGATCATCTGTGCACTCCATGCGGCGCCCCTCACACAGCATCTGCTGATTGTATGTCCACCCCTGCTCCCCCGCCCTTCACATTGAGGGCCAGGCCCCTATCTTGCTGTCTGAGGGTCTTTGCTTAGAGCCCCAGCTGTGCCTTGAATTCCTGCTGCCTCACACATTTGCTCATAATATTGATGTTGCTTACAACCCCCTTTCCCACCTCTCCCTGTTGAACTCTTATTCATCCCTAAAAGCCCAGCTTAAATCACATGTTCTCAGTGACATATCCCAGGAGACAATAGTCAGATGGGCTTCTTCCTGGCTCTTATCTCCTATGTAATTTGACTTTAGTCCAGGGGTCATAAAATTTTTTCTCTAAAGGGCCAGATAGTAAATATCTTTGGCTTGGTGGGCCATACAGTCTTTGTCACAATTATACAACTCTGCAAAAGTAGCCATAAATAATACATAAATAAATGGGCATGTGTATGGGCATGGCTGTGTTGCAAGAAACTTTATAAAAACTTCATGACTGCAGTTTGCCAAACTCTGCTCTAGCCTTTCATAGAGTTCATCACAGGCTGCCTTTATATTATGGTTATTTGAGGTCAAATTTCCTCTCAATTTCTAGAATAAAAATACCCTGAGAGCGGGGACAGCATTTTTCTGTTGCCATCAGTCATAACAGGCACATCAGAATGACTCTTTAGATATTTGAAGAAAGACCAATAGAATGAGGTAGGCGAGAGGGCCTGGGGTAAGGGTGGAAGATACCCAAAGAAGAACACCCATAGAGGAACTGAGGATACATAGAGAATCAGAAAGACAGAGAGATGAGACAGGCAGACTAGACAAGAGATAAGAGAGCTAACAGCAGAATCTTCCCAGTGCGAAGGTGTAGAGATTAAGAACAGAGTGTTATGAGCTGAATTGTGCCCCTCCCCCCTGCCCTCTCCACCCCAATCCACACGTTGAAGTCCTAACTCCCAGTACCTCAGAGTGTGACTGAGGGCCTTTAATGAAGTAATTAAATTAAAATGAATTAGGGTGGGTGTTCATTCAAGCTGACTGGTGTCTTTATAAGAGGAGAAAAATTGGACACACAAAGAAACATCAGGGATGCAAGCACACAAAACCCCAATCATGTGAGAAGGCAGCTGTCTGCAAGCCAAGGAGCGAGGCCTCAGGAGAAACCAGACCTGCCAACATCTTGATCTTGGACTTCCAGCCTCCAGAATGGTGAGAAAATAAATTCCTGTTGTTTAAGCAACCCAGTCTGTGGTATTCTGTTATGGCAGCCCTAGCGAACTACAGAGAAAGGCCAATTAGAAAAACAGAGAAGGAAGGCCCCAGTAAATGTTAATGATTTCAAATATTTTGCCTGTGATTTCTCAACAACTACAGTTTTCTGAAGACATTAGGGTTCTATTCTGTTGGGAGGTGAGGGTAGCGGGGAGTCAGGATTCAGTTTCCACGCCTTGGGTTTCAAGTTCTTAGCTCCAGGCTTGCATGTCTAACGCTGTCAAATCCTCATAACTCTGATGAGTGCTGTCCCCGACGCTTGCCCCACGGTTTTCCAGAACCATTTCTTGCATATCCACTCAAACTTAATCACCTAAATACCTGCCATTTCTCGTGGACTTTTGAAAGGCTTTGTTTGCTTTGTAGAGTTTAAGGAAAGCATTTGATTTCTCTCCCCTTGTAAAAACTCCAGTTGGAAGAAATAATTTTATTTTCCCCTCTAGGTTTATTTTGCTTAGCTAAAGCCATTGAAATAGCTTCAGTTTTACATTTTTCTTGTCTGCTTGCAAAGTGTGTTGACACGGTGGTTGAATTTCAATGGTTTGGATTGGTTTGGATTTTTCTGAATGACTTCTGTGTTTTTGTTCCCGATTCCTCAAATATTGGTTGCTATCTAGGTGACCAGGTGAATGAGTGAATTAGTCGTAGGTATTTCCACGAAGCATAGATTTAAATGTGTGTATTGAAGTTGGAAACAGATGTTCCCGTAGATACAAGACAACTTGTCTACCAGGTGAGTCTGCCAGGAGCCCCAGCGGCCAGTATTGCCTCTCTGCACCTAAGGACTCTGAGACCTCACAGAGCCAAGTCTTTGGGGGCACATACTGTGGCCTCCGTCCTGGAGAGCCTGTCCTCTGTGAGGTCAAGGACCAAAGCCACCTAGAAGGGTCTAACAGAATTGCACTTCCTTGGACCCCATCCTCTGACAAATGCTACATTTAGGAAGTTTCCACTTGACTGTTTTTATAGTTTTGTGGTGCCCATACAGATTGCTGGACTTCATTACATTTTCCTACCAAACCTCTGGAGTTAGGTGCTGGTTTTGTTATCATTCCCATTGTAAAGACGATGGTAAAGGTTGTCACAAGCTGCCATGCCTGTCAGTTCTCTTGCGTGACAGCCAATCAAGACTTTGCTGGTGCAGCCACTGGCAGCAGGACCTGGGTGATTTCTCTCCTTAAGGTCCCCTCTCGGTACCTTGTAATATCAGAAAAGACATTATGCATTATGACTCTCAATAGTACCTGCAATAGAATAAAATGTTCACCCAAATCAATAAACTCCTAACTGAGGGATTTCAGGGATCAGTGTGGGAGAAATTTTTTGGAGTTCAAACTTTCCTAAAGGCACTCCTAAAATCACACTGCAGCGTGGCAGCTGATCCTGCCTGAACCTAAACCTGTTCCTTTGTCAGAAAAACATGCCCTGAGGTGCACTCACTGCCCTAATAAAACTCTGAGATGAAGAGGAGGGAGAGCTCCCCAGGGAAGTCCCCCTCCCCAAGCAGAGATGGCCCTGGGGGGATCTCCCACGTGCTCCAGCCCCTGAAGTTGGTCCACAGGAAACAGCAGTTAGGACTGATCCCTGAGAGGAAGGTAAGAGCTTTGGGCAGGGTAGATGAGAGTCGAGACTGGGAGATTTTTTCCTTTTTGGGGTACCTGCAGCTCAATTTTGTTGAAGAAACCAAGCGTTTCTACACACACACAAGGAACTCAGAGAACAGCCTCTGACTTTTGGCCATGAAAAGAGACTTCTGCCTGAGCCTTCCTGCTGAATTGGCACTGTTCCCTCATCGACTTGGACAGCTGCCCTCACCTGACAAGGTCCCTCAACTGACAGAGCCCCAGTCCTCGGCCGGATTACAGCCCCCACCCCAGGGGCCTTCACACCTGCAGCTCCCAGATTTAATGAGGGCTGTCAGGGATTATCAAGTCATGAACTCGCCGGCATCCGCCAGACTCTCATGAATGAGGCATTTTGTTCAGCTACCGCGCACTCCGTGTTTCTTGGAGCCAACACAAAGGGGAAAGGCAGTCAGGGAGCAGCTATTTTGGGCCAGGGTCTAATATTTGAATATTGCATGATGAAATAGTGGGCCTATGGAGTCTGTTATTTTTGTAACTTTCTTTTCTCTCAGCCTTCCTCCCACCTCAGCTCACCCCTCTCCCACCCTCAGTCCAGCCTTCTAAACCCTGCGGTGCCCTTGCCGGTGGGCGGGTAATTCTGCAGCCGGTGAGTCACCGCTCAGTAACCGAAATGGAAAATACGGCTGCCGCAAATCCCCTGATGAATGGCCACCGGAAGCCGGACCTGCGAAGGAGGGGCCGTTGGCCAGCACTTGAGCTCCCTGAGCCGGGCAGACTTAGAGTCCGACCCACACTGAATCCTTCTTGATCCAAGTTAATTTTCTGAAGGAAATCTGATGGGGAAAAGCCTCATAATTTAGTGGTGTTTTGAGGCTTAAAAAATATTGGCCCATAACGAAGAAGAAAACGGTAGTTCGGGGATTCAGTTGCTTTCAGTTGACAACATTTTGATCACAGGAGTTAGAAATGTTCAATGAGAGGCCCTCTCCCGAGAGAAGCCCGGGAGCTCAGCGGTCCCAGCCTTTGGCCTGTAGGCAGGAATCTCTTTGTCACAACAACCATAAGTGCCATCGCTAACAACAATTTTAAGAGATTGTTCTTCTCCTGTTTCCTAGGATCACCCCAGCGTCTCCCAAAGCCCTTGGCCGTCTTTGAGGAGCTCAGCGGGCCTAGCCTTTGGCCTGTAAGCAGGAATCTCTTTGTCACAACAACCGTAAGTGCCATCGCTAACAACAATTATAAGAGATTGTTCTTCTCCTGTTTCCTAGCGATCACCCCAGCGTCTCCCAAAGCCCTTGGCCGTCTTTGGAAAAGAGGACGGGTGATCATGTCCTTACCCTTCGAAGACCTCACCTTGGCCTGAAAAAGCCTTGGGTGGGACTCGACACTTCACAGGATCCTCTCACATGTCTTCCAGACAGGAGAGAAGTCCTATCTCAGTTTGAAAATTTCTCTCTGGCATCAGCACTGCTTATGTGTCTACATTATGAGGAAGTGTTTCCTTCTCAAAACATGCCAGTCCCCTGGGCCCCCTGAAAGAAGTCTATAGACTGGAAGACCCATGGGAGATGGAAAACTAAAGGTGAGTCTGCCTGGAGGCTCCCAGGTGAGAGGTGTAGAAGAGAAGGAAAGGAACCATGTTGAGTGGGTGTCCATCAAAACAGGGTTGGAGAAAGACAGCTTTCAACAAAGTCGCTCCTTGTAGCTATAAAGAACTCTCCTGGACCAGGTCCGCCACAAACCACGGGAACATTCAACTTAGAGGCCCTTTGAAGGATTCAAAGGGGAACGCTGAGCCTGGCGTCCCCCTCCACAGGCAGAGGCTGCTGGCTACAGCGGGCCTCACAGGATCGCTGCCTGGACAGCCTGAGGGAGCGGCCGCCTCACTTCTCCAGGGTGGGCCCTGGACGTTGTCTCTGTAGCTGGAGCCCGGGTGTCCGGGGTAAGGATGAGTGTGGCCATGCACAGCTGCGCATTGTGGCTAAGCTTCTTGTGATTGCTGTGGACGGAGCTGAGTTGACTGTGGTGTCCTGTAACCAAGGTTGGTCTGCAATGCCGGAAATCTGAGGGTAAAAATAGCTACCGCGCCGCCAGCCCCTGGCTGGTGCCCCCACGGTGGAGAGGGATGGCGAGCTGGAAAGTGCTGACTCTCCTGATCTTTTCTTCCTTCCGGTGGTGGAAGGTTCTCAGAATAAGATCTGGGCTTTGGATTTCCCCCAAAGGGCTTCTCGGTGCTTCCCGGGCCTGCTGAGTCAGTGTAGTTGGGGTTGGGTGAGCTTGCGGGGCGGCCTGTTGGGTTTTGAGAGGGGGTGTGCGGAGCGGGCCTACGCAGGCTCAGCAGCCCTGGGGGGTAACCGCTGGGGCGCCTACTGGTTGCTGCCGACCTCCCATGGCCCCAACATCCTGCCACGGTGGGTTCATGGCCTCACAACCTCCTTCCAAAGTAGACCCTTCCAGGCCAAGGCCCTTCTTGCTCCATCTTTTTTGTTCCTTGCCAGTTCTGCCTCTGAACGTTGCCATTCTTTGACTAGGTCCCTCCACCCCTGCCTCTCCAGGAAATCTGGTTAAATGCCAAGTGCATGGACACTGGTTCCCTCCCTTTGGTGCCATCGCCTGCGCCCTCCCTTTCATCTTAACCCTGCATCTCTCTGTACCACATTCTCCCCACTTTTATGGTAAATGTCATTGCAAAAATGTGCTGGGACCACTCCCCCCCGAGAAATGGAACCCATAACCTTTCAACACACGGCCCACAGAGAAGCTGGACTAACTTGAACTGAGAGGAACATACACCTGAACTAAGCATACATCTAAATTCTAAAATGTCTCTGGAAGAGGTAAAATCTTAGTATTTTGAAGCTTCCCTAATAGTTTCCACTAGGCTTACCAATGTTGAGATGGTATCAGCCCTTTGATATCCTGCTTTAATAACTTGAAGAGAATCATTTTAATCAGTAGGTTAATCTTTCCAATTGAAGGTACTTCTGAAGGAAATGGGTTTCTGAAAATAGTTGGTTGAGTCTTATACTTTCTTGGACCTTCCCAAACTCAATTCATCCCTCCTTGTTGCTGGGCTCATGCAGAACTTCTTTTTTTTTTAATTAAAATTTTAAAATTTGTTTTGGGTGTGTATGTGAGCACTTAGAGCTTGCTTCTGGGCTGGCCTGTGCACTCCCTTTGAAAGGGACCGATTCATTCAGTTCTGTACGAAATGTTCACTGACTTGAACAGGATTATATGGATTAAAGATTCTGGGAAGACCTGTTTACATTATTAATTTGCTTGGCAAGTTTTTTCTCTCTAGATAGCAACAAGACTCATTCCAGCCCCTGTCCAAATTTAAAATTCTGCCTTTTGCCCAGCTGGCATGGCTCAGTGGTTGAGTGTCGACCTATCAACCAGGAGGTCACGGTTCAATTCCCAGTCAAGGTTGCGGGCTCAAGCACTAATGTGGGGTGTGCAGGAGGCAGCAGATCAATGATTCTCTCTCATCATTGATGTTTCTCTCTTTCTCTCTCTCTCCCTCTCCCTTCCTCTCTGAAGTCAATAAAAATATTTTTTTTTAAAAAATCCAGCTTTTTCATAACTGTGACTGGGAGTCTCCAATTGGTCTTTATTTCTTCCCCAGGTGTTTTCTAGAGGCTCCATTGCCAGGAGCACGATGCCCATTTGGCTGCCCTGTCCACTCACACCCATAGGTCTGGTCCTGCCCACTTGGCCGAGGCATTTGGTCTCAGAGGGTGAGGTGAAGTTTGGAGGGCCCATCTGGTACCCATGTGGGCATGGGATTCTGTGGGCTTTGACACCAGACCCAACTGGTGCAAATCTTGGCTCCAGAACTTGGTCCATTCAGTTACTTTCACTAAGACTCGGCCTCCTTTTCTATAAAATGAAGAAAGTGATGCCTTCCCTGTAAGAGTGCTAAGAGAATTGGAAATAAGTATGCACAATGGAGTGGCAGTGCCGGTGGCGGTTGACGGGAGGGAAATCTTTTAAAGATGTGCCTCCTTCGCCGCAGATGGGTGAATCTCACCATCTTCAGGTCAACACTGAATTTCAGAGTCAGAGGCCATGGGGCAGCCAAGGACCAGGGGCCAGGGCTATTGCAGCAGGGAACCTTGGCCTGAGAGGAAGTCGGGAGGGAATAGTAGTAGGAAATGTGAACTGAGTGCTCACTTGGTAAAGCATTAGGGTCACCAAGCATTTTACAAGAAACTTTTAATGTAATCCTCCCACCTCCCATTTTTCAGCTTTATTGAGGTATCACTGACAAACAGAATTGTGAGGTATTCAAAGTGAGTGTACATCATGATGATTTGATACAAATAAAACTATATATATTTGTATGACAACATTTAAGTTCTACTCGCTTAGCTAATTTCAATTACACAATACGCTGCCATCAACTACAATCCCCATGTTATACCTGCGATCCTCAGACCTTATTCATCTTACAGCTGCAAGTCTATACCCTTTTACCAACCTCTCCCCAGTTGTGCCCCCCTCCCCTGGCCCCCAGTCCCTGGCCACCACTTTTCCACTCTCTGTTCCTACAAGTTTGATTTTTTAAAGATCCCATATATAAGTAATACCATGCAGTCCTGGCCTGTCCCTGCGTGACTCTTACAGCTTCCCGCCTCCCTGCCTCAGCAGGACCCTGGTCTCCTGGGGGTGGGGAGGGGGGGGAAGTAGGCGGAGGGGGGTGTAGCCCACCTCCCCAGTTCCTCAGGAACAGCATCCTCTCCCCACTCACGCCTAACAAGCTTGCGGGGCGGGGGTGGGAGGAGGAAAGCTGACAACCAGTGATAGAAAAAACCGGATTGGAACGTTTAGCTCCATTCAGGAGCAGCTGTAAACCGCACCTCTGCCTGCCAAGCCCTAACCGTCATCCGCGGCAGAGTCCCTCTTAGTCACTGTCTACCCTCCAGAGGGGCTTGTAAGACAGTTAGAAGAATTCAGTGATAATCTCTCCCTATTTACATCTTTCAGTTTTTATTTCCCGGGCTTTCCAGAATTTGCCCTCATTAAACATCTAAGCCTAAAGCCAGCCGAAAGGGTTTTCAGCATATGTTACTGTCTCCCTCTGCCTGGTTCTATTACTCGGATCAAAGTCCCACTGCAGTCCTGGCGCTGGGTGCCAGCTTCAGGAAGATCAAGAGGGAGAGAGACGAGCCCCGTGGCAGTGAGCAGCAGCGAGGGACTGCGAGCGAGCGGGGCTACTGGCTCTGTGGCATTCATGTTGGAGTCTGAGACGGAAGGCTTAGGCCGAGAAGGGGTTGCTCACAGGTAGAGGAGACCTACACCCTGTGGGGGGCACAGCCCAGTACTGACTGTACCCTGAGGTCTAGGTGAAAAGCTAACTCTGGTGTGAGAGTCACATCCATCACAGCTGGACGGTTGGCACAACATGCAGAATGGAAGTTAGAGCATGTCTTCCAGATGGGGCCTTGTTTAAATTCTCAGCGTCCGCCCCCTCTGTCTAGCCCTCACAGCACCACACATGCCCACTGCACATGCACACACACGCACACACACATCCATGCACACATGCACCCACACATGCCTACAGACACACATCCATGCATGCATGCACCCACGTGCACACACACACACATATATCCATGCACACATGCACCCACACATGCCTACATACACACATCCATGCATGCATGCACCCCCACACACATCCATCCATGCATGCATGCACCCACGTGCACACACACACATACATGCACACACACATACACTCTTCCTGAAGAAGGAAGATGGAAACTGTCAGTCAGAGGTGTGTCCTGGGATGATGAGGACCTGAAGACACTGCTTCTTTGAAAGGCTGCTCATCTTGGTCGGAGCTGAGGGTGAGGGTCAGAGCTGTGGACATGGAAGGCCCTGGTGTCTCTCCTCGGCATCACTGGGAACTGCTCCCTCTCCCACTGGTGTCTCACCACGCTGGTCCTTGCTGCGTGTGTCCCTGGAAGGTTGGGTGCTGGAGGAGAGGGCTCTAATTTTCCCTTTTAGGTCTCCACATACCATACCCTGGCTTGACCTTTTATGGCGTTAGCAAAATACATCCTCTGCAAAAAATGATGATAATTGAGGAGTAAATCCTAGACTGAGGTGGTAGGTCGGACGCAGGCTGTGTAAGATGCTAGAACAGAGACCCTGGTCAGACTGCTCGCTATTTCTCTGTGGATGATGGTCTGGAGGTCAATGGCCAAGGCCAGTCGGGAAGCTCTGCTCCACACGGTCACTCGGCACCCAGGCTTCTTCTATCGTGTTGCTCTGCTGTCCTCTAGAGAGCTGTCCTCAGCCACGTGGTCAGAGCTGGGCCACCACCACACCAGCGTCCCTGCTCATAGGGAGCAAGGCAGAGCAGAGGAGGGCGCTGTATAAGCAAGTGATGCAGACGTTACAGGCCTCGGTTCTGCTCACGTTCCACCCATGAGAACCTAGTTAAATAGCCAAACGTAGCTGCTAGGGAGACTGAGCAATGCGATTCTAGCAAGGTGAACGTCTGCCACTGCAGGAGGCAATCTTTTTGTATAAAAATATAAACGCGGGCTTTCCATTTAGAATGATGACTCTGGGTCACTACTAGAGCCCTATCTTTCCATCCATCTACTCAGCCATCCCATCCATCCATCCATCCATCCATCCATCCATCCATCCATCCATCCATCCGTCTTCACTGACATCCATCCATCCATCCATCCATCCATCCATCCATCCATCCATCCATCCATCCATCCATCCATCCATCCATCCATCCATCCATCCATCCATCCATCCATCCATCCATCCATCCATCCATCCATCCATCCATCCATCCATCCATCCATCCATCCATCCATCCATCCATCCATCCATCCATCCATCCATCCATCCATCCATCCATCCATCCATCCATCCATCCATCCATCCATCCATCCATCCATCCATCCATCCATCCATCCATCCATCCATCCATCCATCCATCCATCCATCCATCCATCCATCCATCCATCCATCCATCCATCCATCCATCCATCCATCCATCCATCCATCCATCCATCCATCCATCCATCCATCCATCCATCCATCCATCCATCCATCCATCCATCCATCCATCCATCCATCCATCCATCCATCCATCCATCCATCCATCCATCCATCCATCCATCCATCCATCCATCCATCCATCCATCCATCCATCCATCCATCCATCCATCCATCCATCCATCCATCCATCCATCCATCCATCCATCCATCCATCCATCCATCCATCCATCCATCCATCCATCCATCCATCCATCCATCCATCCATCCATCCATCCATCCATCCATCCATCCATCCATCCATCCATCCATCCATCCATCCATCCATCCATCCATCCATCCATCCATCCATCCATCCATCCATCCATCCATCCATCCATCCATCCATCCATCCATCCATCCATCCATCCATCCATCCATCCATCCATCCATCCATCCATCCATCCATCCATCCATCCATCCATCCATCCATCCATCCGTCTTCACTGAGAATATGCTGGAAAGTTTGGCAGGAAGGTAGATTCAAGATTAAAACATCAGGTAAACTGACCATTGATTCATTCATTCAACAAACATTTATCAAGTTCCTATTATGAGCCAGGTGCTGTGCTGGCACTGAGATACACAGATGTGGAAAGTATGCTGCATGACTGAGTAACTTTGTCTGTAGTTCCTAAACTTGCCGATCCACCCCAACTCCCAGAGAGAGACAGGTGAACTCATTCTTAAGCAGACTCAAATGATGCTTCTTAGCCATCTAATTGAAGGGTATCCTAAGATTGCAGGCTAATTAAAACATTACCATTTTCAGCTACTTATCTTCTTAATGATCTGCAACAACATCACATGCAGCCCTAGCTGGTTTTGCTCAGTGGGTAGAGCATCGGCCTTCGCACTGTAGGGTCCCAGGTTCGATTCCGGTCAAGGGCACATGCCGGGTTGCAGGCTCGATCCCCAGTAGGGCATGTGCAGGAGGCAGCCGATCAATGATTCTCTCTCATCATTGATATTTCTCTCTCTCTCTCCCTCTTCCTTCCTCTCTGAAATCAATAAAAATACATTTTAAATAACAAAAACAAAATACACCACATGCAGAAATAAATCGTGTGCTGATGTTAATGTGATTATAACTGTCACCCCTAATCCTGAATTTTTCATTTTAAAGTCCATCTAAACTGCATCACTGTGTTCATTTATTGGCCCTATAATAAGCCAATGTTATAAAACTGAACTTTAAAAGTACCATTTGCGGTGATTTCCTTTTCTTTTAATGAAACTACTGAAAAGATTGGAAAACCAAGGGAATCAAGTTTCTCTAGATTCTTCCAGTGCAGAGGCCCCGTGGCTCCCTGGTCCCCTGTGATGCCTTGTGGGGTTCGTATATGATGTGGAACCGCTGAGAGGCAACACAGCACCAAACAGCAGGTCCAAAGGTGGGTTCCGTGGGGCAGTGTGTGGAGAGTCCCCACGGAGGCCTGTCGGGCCTGGGAGTGGGGGAATCAGGTTTCCCTCCTGCGTCTTTGGCACAAAAGCACCCTGGGTAGGAGCCAGAAGTCTGATAGGGCTTGGAAAACCCCTGGGCCGGGATCCACATCTCCTGCAGCTGCCAGATTTATTGCCGAAGGAAAATGATTTTCCCTCTCAAATATGTGCTTGCAGCCCCACAGCTGCCTTGCACGTGGGCCGTAGCCATGTCGTGGGCAGCCCCCCACTCCTTCCAGGCACCTCCAGGGTGATGGACTGCCAAGAGCGTCGGCCTAAAGCAGCCAACTAGAGCTTTGTCAACAGATTGTCACTCTCCAAAGCATCGCGAGCTGGAGTGAGTTTGCTGCGTTTCAAAGTCATTAGTGTCTGTTCACAGTCATTAGCCTTCAAGTCCCAAAGCGATGTGACAGGTCACCTAGCACAGACTCTGGGTCTGCAGAGTGGGCAAGGAGATGCCCAAGGTCACACACCGGGTTACTAGCCGTGCCCAGTTTTAAACTGGAGACTCCAATACCTTGCCCCCGTGCCCTGTTCTTTCCAACATGACAGCGGTTTTGTTTAGCACAAATGTGTGTGTGGTTTGAGGAGCAATAGCAGTGACGGTGCCAGCCCCTATTGTCCCAGCTCTGTGAACTCTCTCTGTCATCCTAGTCATGCCTGTATGAGGCCCCAGTCCTTGCCAACAGCCTCACAGAGCAGAAGGGGCAAGGATGCACCCCACGACCTCGGAGGAAGCAGGGCTGGACACTGAGCGCTTAGGAGCCTCGGAGCAGCACACATGTGGTCCGCGATGAATCTGTGATTTGAACCAGATCTCCTGGCCCATCCAGCGTGCTCCCCACGCTTCTGCTCAGCTTCCCTGCTGGCCAGGTGCCACCTCCTCAGGTCTTGGTTTGCTCATTTGCTAACAAAAGAGAAAAATTAAAACAAAATGAAACAATGACAGTGTCTCTAAGGCATCTGCATCTGGAAGACTGGTACCAGGAGAGCAAGACATGGTGAGACCCCAGCACACGGGGTGATTCCTGTGTGCCAGCTCATCACCAGGCAACGTCTGGCGTCTCTCCCCGTCTTTGGGGAGAGCTCCTTGTCTGCCAGGTGCTGCTGGGCCCTTGGGGGAGCACAAAACAAGCCCACTACCTTCTAAAAAGGTAGAGAGAAGTAGAGAGAAGACTTAGAGTTGTTGCCTATTGTGCTAAGCACCTTACAATTATGATCTCATTTAATTCTTACAACCGCATTCTAAGGCAGTGATGGCGAACCTATGACAC
>NW_005355115.1:2798484-2808519 GCF_000412655.1 Myotis brandtii
TAAGTTAGGGTTTTTCAAAATGCTGACACGCTGAGCTCAAAAGGTTCGCCATCACTGTTCTAAGGCATGTGCAAGTGTCCCCCTTTACAAAATGTGCGGCTCAGGAAGGTTGAGTGATGTCAGTGGCCAAACTGGGATTGGGACCTAGGTCTGCCTGATTTCATGATATCATTTAGTCAAACTTTCCCGGCTTAGCCCCGGGTCTGGTATGTAGTAGATGCTCAATAAATGTGCCGAGAAAATGAATGGGCAGAGTGAAAGTAGACCAGGCAGAGGAGAGAAACATGAATTGGTGGTCCATGGTGCCATGGGTGTAAATTGTGGTCATGAACGTGGTGGCTTAGACTGTGGTCCTAGGGAAGAACATAGAGGTGACGACCACAGCCCCCAAAGGGGAGGCCAGCCTTCCTGGCCGAGGAGGACATGGCTGGGGAAAGCAGTTGGATTTCTCTGCTCCAGGCCTGTCCTGTATGCCCACTGGGCAGGGCACTACGTTCATGGTCATCACCCAGGAGTGGAGGCTGCTGGCTGCCTTGTCTACCTCCCAACTCCCCTTACCTAAGAGGGAGAAGACACCAGGCCCGGCAGTCACGCCCAGGAGCTCGCTGGTCTTACCACCCTGCTCTGGCTGTGCACGCCTTTCTTTCTTTCCAGGGCTGACGTCAGAATTAGCAACCTGAGAAGAGGAGCCCACGTGGCCCAGGCCCACTTTCCAGGCGGCTTGACGCTCAGGGCTGGGCGCCGACAGCCGGCTTAGCCGGGACACGTCTCCAAACCGCGGCTTCAGCCTCCGGGTGTGACCTGTCTCTGAGCCTCCTGCTGGGGCAGCCACGGCCTGACACTGTGGTTCCTAAATGGCTGACGGATTCTCCTGTGCACGCTGGAGAGTCGGGAGGATTACAGCTGTCTGCCGCGTGCTCTTCCCCCGCTGCCTCTGCGCTGAGAATGCCTTTCTCGTGCGTCAGGATGTCATCGTCGCAGCCACTTGTAAAACACTTACAAGTGACACTTCCAAACCTGGAGCGTGACTGATTGTGTGCATGTGTGTGTGTGTGTGTGTGTGTGTGTGTGAGAGAGAGAGAGAGAGAGAGAGAGAGAGAGAGAGGCTCTAAGCCATGAATATAGCACATATATCTCCCGGGGTGGGTTTAGGGGTGGGAGGAAAGAAAGGGTGGAAGCAGTGAATGAAATCTCCTTAGGGTCTTGTCCACTTCTTGGCCATGGCAGACTTTTTCTCTCTCAAAATCCCCTCCCCAGGCCCGCGGCATGAAGGGAATCCCGTGGTCCAAGAGGGACCGTTGGCAAAGGCACATCTGGAGACCAGCCTTGCAGGCGTGCCACAGCCTGATGGCCAACACAGCTGGGCCTGGCTGGCAGCAGTGTGCCCGCCTCCCGCTGGCCCCACCAACCCCAGGATGCTGCATTCCGCCCTGTGCCCTGCCCGCAGCCCGCAGCTCCCACACTGGGTGTGTGTCAGGCCCCAGGGTCGGAGCCCTCTCCCACTCAGGAACTTCTTAGACCTGACAGGTCCAGCTGAGCCTCGTGCAGTGGCTGCAGTAGCTCCCGGTGTGAGCTCTCTCCAGGGAGCTGTGTGGGGATCTGTGTCCATGTCGGTCTCACTCTGGATTGCGGGGTCCCCCTGTGAGTCCAGTGGGGCTGCCAACAAGACCTCTGAGGCTGGAGGCAGACACCTGTCTGAGGAGGGCAGGCACCTCCCCATGGCTGGTGACACCTCATCACTGGAGACTTTAGCCTGGGTCTCTCATGGGGTGGGTGATGAAGAAGACGCTCACTGGCTTTTCTTTCCCAGAGACCCAGGGAGCCAGCAAGGAGCGCTCTCCGGGGTCCTGCCCACTATCCCAGACCCCTGTGTCCTTGTAACTGGGCACAGCGCTCTGGGCTGAGGCCAGGGCTCTGTCCCGATGTCCCCGCTAAGATGTCCCAGGGAGGCAATAGCTGGGAAAAAGCATGGATCCTCTTCCTTTGGCTGTTTTCTAAGTTTTATGGAAAAAAAACAAAACTGGTTATGATTCAACCCCAGATAATGACCAAAGGAAATCAGAATATTGCTTTGTTAAAAACAAATAAATAAGGTCTGAATTGTATTAATGTCATTCAAGTTCTCCCTTAGTTAAATTGGTTTCTACCTTCTACTGTTCATTATTTATATGAGGCGCACCCTCCATTGTGGCAGATGGCGTGACCACTATTAAAAATATACAACCACTCATTATATATTACAAATTAAAACATTGACTTTTATACATTCCACATCTCCACTATTGGCATCGTTTATTGGAATGTCATATTTAATTAATTGGCCTAACTTTATTAATTTTGTTTACATTTAACCCAAATATCATTTAGTCATACTTCAGGAGTCCATAAATTGAAAAAAAAAACATAAAAATCTATTATTTTTTTATTTTTTGTTGTCAAACAATAAACATTTTTTTAATCTAATTTTTTTTTCATGGAGTAGATACTCTTTTTTTAATTTTTTAAAATTGATTTGAGAGAGAGAAACATCAATTTGTTCCACTTTTTTTTACTTTAAATCAGCTTATATTTTAGTTCAGAAATTTAAATATACACATTCATAGCAACTATAAAAATATACACCTTGCTTTTTAAAAATGGCATTTTCAAGAAGGGAGTTAGCCAACAGAGGTAGCCAAATTTACTTATGCATTCATTGGTTGATTCTTGTATGTGCCCTGACCCGGGATCGAACCCGCAACCTTGGCGTATCAGGACGACACTATAACCAACTGAACGACTCAGCCAGGCCTAGATATTCTTTTGTTGTTGTTGTTTCAAATGGGATGTAAATCAGTCGAATTTGGTAATTTGAGGAGAGTTTGATAAAAAGGACTCTTACAAAGGGTGGCCAGGGACAGTGCAGCACAAGGGCTGGCCGAGGTAGGGCGTCCTCACTCAGCCCAGGTGCGGTGGGGAGTGAGCGGTTCCCAGCTTCAGAGAGAGAGCCGTGGGGAAGGGCAGCCCAAGGCCCTTATTAGAAAGCAGTGAGGGAGAAAGCCTGGCTACCTCCCTCAGACCTCAGATTCCTCCCGTTCTCAGACCTTGCCGATCCTCCAGTTTGCCAAGCCCGGGAGCCCGTTGGTGAACCCGTCCTGGTCAGCCTTGCCTGGCCAGAGCGCAGAGCCGAGCAGAAAGGAGAGGGGTCTGTGGGGTGGACAGGTGTTCCCACTGCCTGGGGTCTGTAACACCTTCTGCCTCCGTCTCTGCTGTCCCCAACCCACCGTCACAGAAACGTTCTTTTCTTATGAAGCTCTGATATTTTTGTTAGCATATCATTTATTAAAGCTGAATCTCTAAAAAATATTTTCAAAATGTCCAACCAGTGCTATTCATAATTTCTGTTAAAACAAATATCCAAACCTTGTCACAATCTCCAAGCTGCTTTTGGAATTTTACACTGCAGGCTGCTCTTGAGGTCTCAATAGCTTTCCAGTTTTTATTATTTAAATTCTAAGCTCTTCCAATGTATTATGTAATCCCTAAAAACGTTTTACTTGAAGAATGGTGGCAAATATAAAATTTATGGAAGAGAGATTTAAGGCAATTGATTTTATTGTATCTTCCATCGTATCTTTCAAAGAGCACAGTGACTTAGACAATATCAAATTAAAACATCTAGAAAGTTTTCTAAAATTTGGGTTGAAATCTCAAACATTCTTTCTAGCATTACCAGTATACTGGTACTTTCAAAATCCAATGAGATTTTCATATAAATAAAGGGTATCCCCAAAAGATGTATGCACACACTTTGAATAATTATGAAGGCAGTGTTTATTAAAATACATTTCATTTTCAAAATTGAGCTATCATCTGTTAAAGTATGTTCACATTTTTTGGGGGGATACCCTGTATTGCTCAGTGAGAAGTTATTTTTCTCAAGCATTGATGATAAACTTATTATCTCAAATGTTACTGCTTCCAGTTTGATAAGATAAACAAAATTTATTGAAATAGTTTCAAAATCTTGAATTCCACCCATAAGTAAATTATTCACTCCCACGTGAAACAGTTAGGTTCTGTCAGTAATGGTTGACATTTTATTGCCTTGATGTATATAAGTTTTCCAAAATGCAGTTTTCCTGTGTTAGTGGATAAATGTTTTATAACAAGCAGTACCATAAATCTATAATAATACATCCATATTGAAATTATTATTTTTTGAAGTTTATTAAGGATTTTATACCTGAGAATGCTCAGTTTGAGCATTATTTGTATCCCGCACTTCCATTACTAGCAAAGTACACTATTCATTTTTTGTTGAAATAATCAAGCTGTGAGCTGTTTTTCATCCCAGAAATATGACCTACTTGGTTTATTCTGTACCAGTGCGTCTATGGACCCATGACATGCTGTACGGGCTGCTGACATGGTGTGGGGAGGAGTCCCAGGCTACAGCTGATGAGTAATATCATATCTTCTTTGCTTTCCTGCAGAGTCAGAAGATTAACATTCATGATATTTTAAAAAGAATATTAAAAACATATCTCAACGCTGATGTTTCTTCACTCTGAGTGTTTGTTTTTGAGCGGGCAGGTTATCATTAGTGGAACCAGCAAGATGGAAAGATTGATTCGAAGAAAATTGGAGTGAGCAAACCATACTGACTAAAAGAAAGAATGTTTGCGCATCGTTGCTAATTTGGGTACATCAGTGGTTAATATTCCACAGAACAATAACTAACACTGTAACCTTTAGAGTTATCTTTTCTACCCCACAAAAATAATTGCCCATCCTTTGAACCAAATTCACTTACACCGCGATTGGACATGATTCATTTACATCATTCTCCATTTTCTATACACATTAGCACCTATCTTAGGGAACCATGGACTGGGCTAAATCAATAGTATGTAGCCTTGTTCCTGTCGGCTTGCTTTGTGTCCTTTCTCTGTACTAAACCTTAGCTGTGATTATAACCTGCTATCAGTCGCGATTGGACATGATTCATTTACATCATTCTCTGTTTTCTACAGGTTAGCACCTATCTTTAGGGAACCACGAACTATGCTAAATCAATAGTATGTAGCCTTGTTCCTGTTGGCTGGCTTTGTGTCCTTTCTTTGTACTAAACCTTAGCTGTGATTATAACCTGCTATCAGGTTTTGTGAGTTTCCTAGCAAATCAGCAAACCTGAAGATGGTCTTGAGACCCTGAAAACAACTCTTTTAATGAAGCTCAGCTTTTTCAAAAGCAAGAAAGTTCTGTAGTTTGCTATGTTAACGTCCTGCTATGAAATCAGTAAGGCATGGGGATATGCCGTACAGCACAAGGAGCATAGTAATATTGTAATAACTTCATACGGTGACAGATGGTTACCAGACTTATCGGGGTGATCACATCGTAAGGTATATAAATGTCGATTCACTACGTTGTACACCTGAAACTAATATAATATTGTGTGGCAACTATACTTGAATAAAATAATAATAATAAAAAGCATGAAAAATAAAACAGCACAAAGCACAGAAAGTCACTCTGAAGTATGGAACCTCTGCTGTCCAAGTAAAGAAAAATCCTTTATTCCTAGTTGTTAAGAGCAAACTAATTTGTCACTTTAGTAGAGAGAAAGCAAAATTCTGACTTTTGCATTCATATATTTGGCATAAATGCTTAACAATTTCATTTTCTTAAAAATCTTATGAATTAAGGGTTCCCATAAAAACTTGGCCAGCTTTGGCAAGATTTAACATTTCATTGCCTTTTTTGAAACTCATTATTTGTAGGTATTATAATTTAAGGCAAATAAAATTCCATTTTCACAAAGTTCTACTATTTCTTATATTCATAGAGGTTTTATCCTCTTCACATTCTGGAACTATCAAACTCTTTATTTTAAGACACAATTACTTTTCCCCCTTAATTAGCAAAGCACCACTCACTACTTCTCTGTCACTATTACCTGTGGGATAGTCTCTATCACCATGTTAGTTAGAGCTTTTCCCAAAGTAAGCCAGTTCTGTTCTATGCTGACACCTGGAAGGCCCTGTGTGTGTGTGTGTGTGTGTGTGTGTGTGTGTGTGTGTATGAATTTGTGAACCTAGTTTACATATAATACATTATTGTAAGTTTTAGGTAGGCCTTATGAAGATAAAAGAAACACATTATATTTTAGAGTTGAGTTCTTTTGATTAAGAGATTCTAGATAAAGCCCATGCATGCTTTAATGCTAGAAGGTTTGTCAAAGATGTTTGTATCCTGTGGATGCAGCTGTGCCTGGACATGTTCAGAAGCTATAAAAGCAACCCTAGAGCCCCGTATTTGCATGAGAGGGCAAGGAAGGAATTCTGCATACACAGACCTCTGCAACCAGTGTTCTATCTCAACACGCCTGACGTAGTTGGCTCATATGACGGTGATCCCCAGAGGCGAAGTACATGGGTACCTCTACCAAAGTAATTAGGACTGCTCTTGGCTAAAAGTAACAGAAATCACAACTGAACAGTGGTTAACATGGATTAAGGGGGATTTTTTCCCTCACAAAGCAGGAAATCCAGAAGAAGCGATGCCTAGTATTAGTTCAGGGGTTTAGGGTTCCAAGGCTGAGGTCTCTGCAATTTCCTTGGCCTTTTCCTCATGGTCACAATACGGCTGCTGAACTTCCAGCCACGAACTCCAAATTCTAACCAGGAAGTAGATAACAGGAAAAAAGCAAAGAAAAGGGGACAATACCTGTATCAGAAAAGCAAAGTATTTTTCCCAAATGCCCAGTTGACTTTTGCTATGGTAACTGAACAGTGGTTAACATGGATTAAGGTGAATTTTCCCTCACAAAGCAGGAAATCCAGAAGAAGCGACGCCTAGTATTAGTCCAGGGGTTTAGGGTTCCGAGGCTGAGGTCTCTGCCATTTCCTTGGCCTTTTCCTCATGGTCACAAAACGGCTGCTGAACTTCCAGCCACGAACTCCAAATTCTAACCAGGAAGTAGAGAACAGGAAAAAAGCAAAGAAAAGTGGGCAATACCTGTATCAGAAAAGCAAAGTATTTTTCCCAAATGCCCAGTTGACTTTTGCTATGGTTTATCAGTCAGAATGATCACATTTGGACATTTTAGCAGCAAGGCGAATGGCTGCCCTGTTACAACCAGGATTCTATTAATAAGGAAGACGGTAGAGGATAGTTAGAAAAGCAGAACCCAATTCATGTAGTTACAGCAGAAAGGAAGTTGATTCTGGGAATTGTGTTGAAAGGACTAAAGGCGGGAAGGCCGGTGCTGGCTCTAAGGGTTCCTGCTAGATTTCAGGACATCAGGAGGCTACGCCCACAGTGCCCACCACGAACTCCAGAGCTGCCAGCTACTGGAACGGCCTGTAGCCCTGAGGCAGGTGATTCACACGGGAAGGACCAGAGGTGGCTGCCAACCCCACAACTGCCAAACCAAGGTGTCTTCCCACCATTGCTGGGAAAGAATATGACCTGTGCTCCCCTCTGCCTTCCAATTCTCATATGAGTGCCCCTCACTGGGAGTCTAAACCGGAAGCCTTCTGGCAATGCCTTCCTGGGAATGCGGTGCCCAGGTGTGCAGCCCCTGCATGACAAAGGGTGGGGCCTGAATGGTGCAGAGTCAACATGGCACAGTAGGCAGCTAGCAGCCATCAAGACACCCATGCACAGTGGAGGCATCAGAATCTCTGTGTGTGAGAAGGGCTGGAAATTCCCCCAGGGCTGCCTTTGAGACTCACTTCTCTAAGGGAAGAGAGGTACCCAACAGTCAACATGGCACAGTAGGCAGCTAGCAGCCATCACGACACCCATGCACAGTGGAGGCATCGGAATCTCAGTGTGAGAGACAGGGCTGGAAATTCCCCCAGGGCCGCCTTTGAGACTCACTTCTCTAAGGGAAGAGAGGTACCAAGGCACATGCTTGATGCAAGGGCCATGGTTTACCTCCAGAGGGACAGCGAGATTCTTAAACAATTCATATATGTGCACTTCATCACCCTCTCCTATCGCGGGCTCCTGCCCCCAAAGCCCTCCAACACAAGTGACCTGGACCGGTGCTGGGGTTCATTCCAAGGGAAGGACTTTAGGGGAGGAAAAGGGCTGTTGATGGGCGAAGGATGTTTTCAGGCCATCAGCCTTCAGAACTGAGACAGGCTGGAGAGAGTGTGGAAGCTGCAGCGATCTGGGCGCCAGTGGCCACTGTCAGGGCCTCAGTAAAGAGCCACTGCGTCCCGCAGGCTCCGTCCGCAGCAGCGGCCTTGGAGCCAAGACACAAGAAGATGCCAGGCCTGAGACTGGGGAGCTGGGGGAGAGAACTGGGCAGGGCTGCCACAGTTCTGTGCTACAGACATGGTGTTATTACTATGACTGTGGCCTTCATGGTCCCCTCCCCAAAGATAAGGATCAAACCTCACCATCCAAGAACCTCACCATATGACACTTACTACACGAACAGCGATCTAGTTCCTGGCAGAAACGGGAGGGATGTATGTGTGGCGAGGGGTGAGTCCTGCCCTGTCCCCTGATGAGCCCACGAGCAGCTGTTGCTCTATGTTTTGAAAGCATGAGCATATTTAAAGGGGATTTGAGAAATGCCATATTTTTCTGTGTATAAGACGCTCCATGTATAAGACGCCACCCACTTTTCCAACCCCAAATTAAGAAATCAATATTTTAAACATTTTGCTGGTTTTCTTCTTAAGGCCTTCTTCTTTTTTGGCATCTTAGGGAGTTGTTTTTCCTGTTTTCTCCGCTGTCTGATCAGACACTCAGTGGAAGGAGGTCCAAATGGTCTCTCTGCAGCTCTATTCCCATGCTCTTTTGCATATCTGATTACATTCAGTTTGAATTTTGCAGAGTAAGACAATCACTTACCGGTATTTATCTTTTTATTTTTTGACACCTTTATGGGCTCAGAATGCTCCTGTCCCTGTTGTATTTGCACACTCTCCACCTCCACCTCCAATTACAGCAGCAGCTGAGGTCAGTAACAATAAGGCTCGTGATTGGAGGAAGCCTGTTTGACAAGGTATGGGCAGCTATGCATCCATGCAGCTCCCTCCTCGGCTGACTTCCGTGTATAAGATGCCCCTCAAATTTCAATCTAAGAATTTTAGAAAAAAATAATGTCTTATACACAGAAAAATACGGTACTTGGTTGTAGGTTGCAGGGATTTCCGCAGGACTCCAGGGAGCCAAGAGCATCCTGGCCTCTGTCCCTCCCTGGAGCCCTGGGAGCCCTGGACCAGGGCTCCGGGCTGCAGCTGAGCTGGGGCGGAGGGTTTAGGAAACATGGAGGCAGTAAGACCCGCTGCTTGGGAGCCAAACCCTAAAGTGGATGTGAACTCATCAGAGGAGCCAAAGTGGAGGTTTTAGAACAAGGGTGATGTCACAACTGCCTGGAGCTCCCCTCAGCTACATGGTCATCTGGTCACAGTTCTGAGCTGTGGCTGGAGTCCAGCCTCGGCTTCCACAGAGAGAGCGGAGAGGGGAGGGAGGAGACGCAGGGCAGCAACGCCGCGGCAGGAAGTGGAACACGGGCGCCAGGCTGATGTCCTGGCCCCCAGCCCTGAAGCCTGCTGCTGAGGGGCTTAGAGGGGTGACAGCTGTCCCCTGGAGAGGATGGCCCAGGTCCACAGGGAATCCTAGGCCTGGGGGTCCAGGGTCGCTGACTCCTGGCCAAGGAGCGTCTGGAGGTCATGTCCTCAGGGTAGACAGGGCCGCAGTGCAGCCAGGAGCTTGCCATGGTGTCTGTGAGCAAACGGCCTACCTCTGCTGGCCCCCCTTTCCTTTGGGGAACCAGGGGTTGCTGGGCCTCCTATGACTCTGCCTGGAAAAACATGGGGATTTGAAATGGACCCAGGTCTCCTGGCCCCGACTGCTTCTCCCACGTCAAGATGTTGGCTGGCACATAGTTGAGCTGAAGCATAAAACACTAAATGGAGAAGGACCCTTCAATACGGGGTGCCTCCTAGATATGTGCGTGAGGGTGGGCCCCCATTGGAGGAAGGAGCCAGAGCTTGGGAGGGGTGGCCTACTCGGCATACTTCACTG
>NW_005355115.1:2808576-2825694 GCF_000412655.1 Myotis brandtii
CCCTTCGGCAGCATTTGGATTCTGCTTGCACTCATTCGGTTTGACCTTCCACAAACCTCAGGGTGACCCAGAGACCACAGGGCTGGGATTGGAGAGTGGGAACAAGTAGGGTCAGAGAATGTGCGTAGACTTGGAAGAGCCGCCTGTCGCATGGGGACTGCATGCCAGGAGCCAGGCCGGGGCAGCCGTTGGGGTGTAAATCGCAGCGAGGAACCCCAGGAGCTCCTGGGTTGTGGACAGCAGAGAGTGAATAACAGGACCCAGCTGAATATGCTACTGCAGGCAGAGGAGGGGTGTGTGTGTGTGAGGGGGGAGCTACCAGAAAATCTCCCCGTTCCCATGAAGATAAGTAACTGCTCTCGGACTGCTGGATGCACCACAACTGGTGTCTCCATTCCAGAAGTAGTAAGCACCTACTATGTGCAGAGCCTGTTCTAGATGTTGGGGAAACAACGAGCAAAACAGACGAAGTCCAAGAACAAACAATGTAATGTCTTGTGGGTAACAGACCCCTTTCAACCCACCCATCAGCGCCAAGCGCACGATTCTGTGATGCTCTGTGCCACTTACGTGCACTCTCTGATTTAACTGCCACACCTGCCTCTGAGGTGAGTTTGTTGTCCTCATTTTGGGGATGAAAAATGAGAGGCTCAGAGGGAGGGAGGGAGGAAGGGAGGGAGGGAGAGAGAGAGAGAGAGAGAGAGAGAGAGCTATTAGAATATTATGCTCAGCTGGTCACTGGAGGGCTGGGAGGCCTGTGGTTGACTTAGTTTAACAAGTCCATCTCCAGCATCCTATCTCACATTGGATAGGAAGGTAAAGAACAGGCTCACACCATCCCTCTTCTGCCTTCTCACCTACTTTCTAGAACTCTCTTTTATACTTTTACAATAAGTAACTAAGCATTTGGGATTTGTCTCCAAGCGCCAGTCTCATTTTAGTGTTCTCTATGAGTTACACACGATAATAATCATAGTAATATTGAAATGTACTCTCTGACCTGGAGGAACTTATAATCTATTAGGAAGTCTGATTGCACACCTGTGAATTAACCTGAGGCTGGTTACAAAGCCACCAACCTTGCAGATAGGGATGAAAAGCACATCTGCTAATGGAAACCAAATAATAGAGCATCAAGGTGGAGTTGGGGCGATCAGGGAAGGCTTCCTGGAGGAGGTGGGTTTTAAAGGACCTTTTAGAGGCTACAATATACTTAATTATTGGAAATGTAAGAAGCCTACATTCTGAGAAGGTGTGAGCTAGTCACAGAAGAAGGAAGGATCTGGGGAGCAGGGTAAGGGGGAGGGGCTGAATAGGAAGGAATGTGTTGTGCTTTACTTTGAGCAGGTGATCTGCAGAAGAAAATAACCAGGAATGGGCTTGGGGAGACTGCAGTTGCACTTGGAGGAGAGCTGTGAGTCTTGGGGACACCTGTAGAGCACTCTGTGGGTCAAAGACCATCCTCTGATGGGCTGTGGCCATCATCAGGCCAATCAGCATTAAATGCCTACTCACTCCATCTCATTAGACCTCAGTGCTCTCGGCCCCACAGCCCTAAATGTGGAGTGTTCAGGACTGTGCTCATGAGGCATCTGACAGGAGAGAATCTGTGCCTTGTCTGCACAAGCCTGCAGAACTTTGTGTGAAGAAATGATTTTTTTAAAAAATATATTTTATTGATTCCTTACAGAGAGGAAGGGAGAGGGACAGAGAGCCAGAAACATCGATGAGAGAGAAACATCGATCAGCTGCCTCCTGCACATCTCCCACTGGGGATGTGCCCGCAACCAAGGCACATGCCCCTGACCGGAATCGAACCTGGGACCCTTCAGTCCGCAGGCCGACGCTCTATCCACTGAACCAAACCGGTTTCGGCAAGAAATGATTTTAAATATGACTATGGGCACCTGGTCTCTGCATGTGCCCAGAAGTCGCCCTTTTGCCCAGTGGCATGCTGGCAAATGCTCCTGGTTCCCCAGGAAAAGCAGCCCTGATTTGTAGCAGTTGCCAATTTCTGCAGCGTAAATACTCCTCCTACGGCTTATTTCAAGCCACTGGTGGGAAGCTCCCGAAAGCAGATTTGGAAAGAGATGCCCACCATAGACTCTAGCAAGCTGCTACCACCCTGCCAACTGCAGCACACTCTGCCTGTGGCCTTCCCATTGGCCTGGTAACTCCCAGCCCTCTCTCAAATCTGGCCTGTCCTCACCACTCCTCCACCCACACCCCCTACCCCCAGACCAGACCAGACGCTCTCAGAGCCCACAGCAACCCTGTCATTGTCCTGGCTAGCATCTATCACAAAGTGTGATGATACGTGTATTTGTGTGATTCTGTTATTATCTGCCTCCCACTAGATGATAAGTTTCATGAGGACAGGGCCACGTCTGTTCTCAAGCTCAGTGCCTGGCACTTATTTAAGACTAATGTGTAATTGTTCAATGAAGGAATGAAGGAATCACAAACCAACATTCCGTATTTGCTGAACACTTCATTTGCTTATGGGTAACCTTGACCCCCACCTCTCGGGCTGCCACATAGAGATGTGGGCAGAGAAGGGTCATAGGAATAGGAGTAAGAGAGGCAAAGGGAGCAGGCACGACTGGTGAGAACAGGTAGGAAAAAGGACACGGACCTTCCTTGGCAAATTAGTTGAGCGCATTCAATCTTGACTCTGAACTTCTTTACATTAGGGACAGAGGAGCCAAGGACATGTTAGACTGTGGGCTGTAGCGATCCCTCTTGGTTACGTTGGCTTGCCAGATCTGAAGCTACCTCAGACCTGAAACAGGAACAACGTGAAAAGAAAGCCCCTGTATCACACCCTTCTATCTGCCTTGAATGCTATGCTCTGAGGATGTGATGTCTGGAGCTGTGGCTGCCATTGTGCGACAATGTGGAGACCCAGTGAAGTCAGGCTGAGGGTAGGATGCTGGGGAGAGCCTGGGTCTCAGCGACACCACTGAGCCGCTCTACCCTGGGACTGCCTGTCCTGGCTTCTTGCTCTGTGAGATAATTAGATGTCTTTGGGGGTGAAGCTGTTTGAAAGTTGGGTGTCATAATGTACAGCCAAGACCATTTGTAATGGGGGCATCCCGTTAAGTGGAATCGAATGCCTCTAACACTCAGGAGGGCCTTCTTCATGCTGCTGGTTTGCATTGCTGGGCCCCTCTGGACAGGCAGGGACTGGGCTTGGATGGAGCCTTTACCACTGGGTAGGAGAATGAGGAAGGAGAGAAGGGGGGCGATGGGGAGCCTGGGCATGAGGCAGCTCCACCCACTCACCGGAGGCTGCAGGCCTCGGTCTCACTCTTTCTCTCTGAAACAAGTGAGTCATGGAGGGTGAGGACCAGGGGCGCTGGCCCAGTGAGGGATGGACAAGCGAGAAGAGCAAGGGCAACAGGGAACTGGGCATCAGGCCCTGATGTGTCTCTTGCAAGGATGATACAGCATCTTGGAAATAGAGATGTGGCCTGGCACATGGGAGGGAGGGGACAGTGCAGCTCCAGTGGGATGAAGCCGGGAAGAGGGGTTGTGGGGAGGGCGGCTGGAGTCAGATGCAGGAAGTGTGTGCGCCTAGAGACCCTGTGGCAACTGGGGACGTCCCCTCAATCCTCTGTGGTGAGGCTGCACACCCCCTCTGACTCCTGTCGTGCCCCTCCCCACACCGTGTTCCAGGGTTTGCTTGTTTGTCTCCTCTGCTAAGTTGTGAGCGGCCCCTCAGGAGGAGAGACTGCTCACAGTTACTGCATGAGTGAGGGAATGCTATTTCGTCACTATTATTGGGGGACCATTCCACCCATGGGTTGGTGTGAGTTCTGATGGTAACCCTGCTATCTACTCAGCTCATTTTATATTCCAGAAATAGTGCATTGTGGACTCCCAGTGTTTGCATGTGTGTAAATTCATGTGTGCACATATATGTGCATGTGTGTGCACGTGTGTGCAAAAGTGTGCGTGTGTTCATGTTTAGGTACATGTGTGCATGTACGTGTGTGTGTGTGTGTGTAGGACAGGCAATGATGCTATAATCAGTTACCACCTCTTCTCTACCCTTTGTCTTTTGATAAATTTCTATTTTTTTTTTTTTAGCCCACACATGGAATTCCAGCTGTAGCTCAACAAATACTATTTTAAAAAAAAAAACACACAAAAAAATGAAATAAAATAAATACTTGCCACTGATTACATAGAAACACACTGGCAGATACTTTACATTTTCCAGTGGTGGAGTCATTTGTATTAGTTAACCTATGTGTGGGCGAGTCACTGTATTTCTGCCTGGGGACCAAGAAACCAATTCCTGCTGATCTGCAAATGGCGGTGGCAGGATGTCTCCTGGCTGAGCTTTGGAGTGGATTGAGTAGGAGACATCCAGTCCTGGCGTTCACAGGAGCCCGGGGTGACAGTGCGAGCCAGCCAGCAGAGCAGATTCCAGTTCTGCTTACACATCTCCCAACTGACGTCACCTCCGAGGGATCCAGTCGCAGGAAACCGCCCCCAGGCGGGATGAGGAGCCCTTTCCGGTTGAGTCAGGCAGGGTCTTATGGGATTTGAACCCAAGGCTCCAGGGTGTCTAGGACGGGCACAGGAGACCACAAACTCAGCATCCTCACTGGATCCAGCCAGGGCTGACCTGCAGGTAAAGCCTCCCTCTGCTTAGTGCTCATTGCTGTTGTTTCCCGGAAGTTGTCTCATCAAAGCCTCTAATCACCTCCTCTCGAAAGACCACCAACGGCCCACGCTGGCTCTCCATCCCGCTGCTGCCCGTTCATTGGCACAGCCACTCACTGTTCATCCAAGTCACCAGGGAAAACGCTCAACAGGACAAAGCTGAGGGCAGCTTTGTTCAGATGTTTGGCCCCAATGTTCTAGAATGTGGTTCTCCTCTGGAAAGTGCCCTCCAGGGGGGCACCCACCCAGTCTGCACCCCTTGAATACAGTGGGTCAGCCAGTTACCCTCCTACCCAATTGTGTCTTCATGTGGGCAGAGTTCTCGGCCTTGTGCAGAAACATAGGTCCTACCGTCTTTCACTGATGCTCTCATCCTGGAACCTGGCTGAGGAAAGCAGCATGGATGGACTGGCATACTTGCTCCTCATGGGCCAGGCTCCTCCCCAGGAAGCTCTCACCAGATGGAGAGGGGTGCAGTGGTTAGGGCACAGGTTCTGGAGTTGAGCCGCCTCAGTATGAATCCAATGCTCAATTCACATTTTATGGGTGAATGAATGAATGAATGAATGAACGAATGAACTGAGAAATAGCACACAACAAAGACAAGTGCTTTGGAATATTTCAATGGAAAACCTACATCTTTCTGTCTTTTTTTTTGTCATTCTTTTTTTTTTTTTATAATATACTTGTATTGATTTCAGAGAGATTGGGAGGGAGAGATAGAAACATCAATGATGAGAGAGAATCATGAATCAGCTGCCTCCTGCATGACCCACACTGGGAATCAAGCCCACAACCTAGGCATGTGCCCTGACCAGGAATTGAACTGTGACCTCCTGGTTCATAGGTCAATGCTCAACCACAGAGCTAAGCTGGCCAGGCTTTCTGTCATTCTTTTTGAGAGATTGAACTTGTTGGTAAAGCTTGCTTCTGGTTTGCTGGAGATTTCTCTTTTCCCAGAGGTACCAGAGTGCAAGCCATTTTGCAAATATTACCCATTTGTGTTATTTGGCATCCAGGAGGTCCCTCCGCACCAAGCACAGCTCTTAGGCTTGGTTCTGTGTCTCCACAGCCGAGCCCTGGGGAGAGAGGTGCTCAGAGTGCAGCTATCCTCCAGGGGAAGGTGGCCTGTCTGCCTGGGGCCGGGGCGGCGGCCCATTGTCGAACCTTGTGGTGGAGAAGAGGGGCAGTTGGTCTGTGTGGAACCCTTGCCGCAGGGGCGCCAGCTCCACCCTGGGTCACTTCTGTGGAGCAGAAGTACGTTTGGAAGCCAGGAGACACGGGTGACTAATGGCTCCCCCCTGAAGGGTGGAAGGGAGATTTGCATGCAGGCAGGGTGTGCCTCTGGGGGTGGATTAAGGCAGTTGGGAGGTCTAATAGGCTTTCCAACAGGTAAACTCCTGAGGCCAGTTCAATCCACCCAGACTTCTGGTGCCTGGGATTGGGATTGACTCATCTCTCCAGGGCCCCGGGGCAGCTTTCCATACAGGCACCTTCCTTTGTGGAATTCAAATGCTGGGTTTGCTGTCACCTGTGGGCGAGGATGGCTGCTCTGCTTTGAGGATCCCAGGAAGTTCATGGCAGAGGCGTGCCCTGGACTCTGAGATCACAGCACCTTTCTGAGTAGAGCCGTTGGGCTGGGGCTCTGTCCCCATGCCCCTTTCTCCACGCTGCCTTGTCTGCTTGCCCTTCAGAGCCCAGCTCTTGCCTCTGTGTCCCAACGCATGGAAAGACAAAGCTCTCCGTAAAGGCCTTCACAGGTTCTGTTAGGAAGTTTGGGGCAAGCATGAGCTTCCCCCCAGGTCTCAGAAAAACTCACCAGCCTCCATGGAGACCGTCCTCTCCCACCCCAGCACCTGACTTTGTCTCTCCTTTCGATTTTCTGCTGCCCTGGTCCAAGCCATGACCATCCCTCTCCCCTAAAAGCCTCCTGGAGGACTCCCTGCTCCCACACTTGCCCCGAGAACCCATTCTCTACACTGCAGTCGGAGGATATTTTTTAAATGCAAATCTGATCGTGTTGCTCTCTTTAAAGATTCTCAATGGCTTCTCTTTGCTTCAAGAATAAAATTCCACTCTCTAACCGAGCCAATGCGGTCCCTCGCGGTTTGCCAAGCCCTCCTTTGATAAAAATCTCATACTACTCCTTTTTCTTCACTGTACAAATCTGAGTTTTCAATTATATACAGGGGGGTGGTGTGAACACTACAGAGAGCAGACAGATGCTCTGTGTGGCCATGCGGGGAGGTGGTGCCGCACCCAGTGTGATTGGGATATGATTGGACGCCTGGAATGGTGCAGTGCACAACCTGTACAGCCATGCAGGGCAGCCCCTTGTATTTCTGCTCCTGGCAGAGTGCCTGGCACTTAGTAGGCAATCAGTAAATATGGGTTCAATGAAAACATGTTGATGCAACTTTAACAGAGGATAACATGAGCATCCTACAAAGCATAGTGAACTCCAGATATAATCAAAAGGCCCTTGAATATTAGAGATATAATGAAGGGAGATTCTTCAAATACAAATATTTTGTTGGCATTTGATCATCATCATCATAATATCCTATATAATAAAAGGCCAGCGACCATAAGCGTAACGACTGGAACGACTGCTCGACCAGTCGCTAACAGGTAGGGGGCTGGCGAGGGGAACCAGCTGGCTGGCAGCAGCGGCAGGGCAGGACCGGGGACTGGCGAGCAGGCGGAAGATGGGTCTGATCGCAGGCTAGGCCTAGGGACCCTACCTGTGTACGATTTTGTGTGCTGGGCCTCTAGTTTATCTACAATCTTTTACTCCTTGACAGAGAACCATAAGCGTAACGACTGGAACAACTGCTCGACCAGTCGCTATGAGGTGGGGGGCCGGCGAGGGGAACCGGCTGGCTGGTGGCAGCGGCAGGGCAGGACCGGGGACTGGTGAGCAGGCGGAAGATGGGCCTGATCGCAGGCTAGGCCTAGGGAACCTATCTGTGCACGATTTAGTGTGCTGGGCCTCTAGTTTATCTACAATCTTTTACTCCTTGACAGAGTCCTAGGCTGATTGCACACTTTATTGTACTCAATCCTTACAACAAACCCATGAAGTGAGCCCGATTCTTATTTCCTTATTATAGAACCACTCCTACGTGGCAGCATGGGGATTGGAACAGGGATGTCTGACTCCAAAGCCTATCTCATCCCCTAAAGCCTGACACCAATGTCCGGGGTCAAGACTGTCTTTGATTTCCTCCCAGAATCTTGCTTGGAACTTTGAAGCAGACAAGAAGGTTTTCAAAGCCTTGTGCCTGCCAATTCTGTGTGTCACCTGGAACAACCTCTCCGGGCTGCCCAGAGCCAGTGGCTGGGGACATCAGGTGCATCTCCCTGGGCCCTGACTCACAGACAACCAGAGGGCCAGGGAGGAGGCTCTGACGGTCTCCTGAGGCTTTTGTATTGGCCTCTGACTCAGATGCTACCCAAAGAGCTTCCTTCTCCCAGCAGAGGGAGTGGTGGGTGGGCAGGAGACAGACAGAGCCTGCTCCTGAGCTCAGGAATTTAAAACTTTTCATATCATAAGCATTGCTGCCACCTATAAAGTGCCCATGGTGTCCAGGCATCACGCAGACTCTTCGCATTTATTACTCCTCTGGAAGCAGGTAGAATTATGCCCATTTTACAGCTGTGAAAACAGAGGCTCATTAAGATTAATGTATTAAAGGTTCCTTAACCTGAAAGTAGCTGGCCAAATTTTTTGAGCTCCAATGATTTGGGTCTGTCAGGACCGAAAGCCCATGCTCTTACCAGGTTGCCCTGTGGCTCATATTGTATCTAAGACCAAAGAGCAGCTCCCTGCAGAGGCAGATAATGTGATGGCCTTCCAGCCCCTCTCCAGTGGGGCAGCGTGCTTGTTTGGGAGCATTAATCTTTTTCCCAGATTCATGAGCCCATCAGCATAGTCTCATCCTCCTTGCCATGGTGATTTGTTCAAGAATGGCAGTAAACCAGGACTAAGCCAATGGGTGCTCAACCTTCTCCAGGCCATAGTGATTGGCTCAGGCTGGCCCAATCAGAGAAAAGTGTGAGACCCCTGGAATATTTGGGGGTGGGGTGGAGAGCTCTCTCTTTTGCTCCCCATGGTGTGGTATGTGGATTTGAGGCCTGGAACTGTTGCAGCTGTTTTGCCACCATCTGGGAAATCGGGCTGCTATGAAGCCAAGCCACCGTAAAGGGCAAAGACTAGAGGATCACAGAGAAATGGAGACAGAGCCCTGATCAAACCATTCCTGAAGGTTGAACCACTCCTTCCTAATGTATTATTTCCTTACATTCAAGTCATTTTTGAGCTGAGTTTTCTATTAATTGCAGTAGAAATTATCACACTCAGAATCTTTAAGAAGTTGGCCTGAGTTTGTTACTTCTAGTAGAAGATTTCAGAAGGAGTGCAGAAGTAGCTATATGGAGCACCCAAGATTCAGGGAAGCAAAGGGAGCAGGGTATGAGCAGGTGAGGAATGAAGGAGGTGAAGGTGAGGGATGAGGGAGGTGAGGGTGAGAAGGCTGATGGGACTGAGGGGGTGAGGGGTCCAAGGAGTAAAAGGGTAGGAGACATTAGAAAAGTATGAAATGGGAGGGGGATGACGGAGAATAGAGAGTGGAGGTAGAGATGAGGAAGGTGAGGAATGAGAGAATGAGGGGGTGAGAGAGGTGAAGATTATGATGTTGGCCGAGGGCAAGGGAGTGAAGGGGGTGAGAAACTGAAGCAGTAGAGGAAGTGAGGGAGATGAGGGTGAGGTGGTGCCTCCCAAGGACTGTTCCTGGTGAGCTAACGGCTGGAAGCACCCCCTGTCTGCTGGGCAGGGGGAACCTGCCTCTCTGGGGATGGTGTTCAGACCAGAGCCCGTTGACCCAAATCTTCACCTTCTGTGCTTTCAGGTCTTTGTCACTTAATTAGAGGAAGCAAACCTAGGTTTTTAAGATCCTTGTGGCAGAGCACTAACTATAAGAATTCACCTGCTTCAAGGAGAGAGAAAACTTTGGAGTTAAAATGCCCCCAGCCCCCCTGCCTCAGCCTTTTGTCCAGAGCGCAGGGGACGAGCTTGGGCGGGTCCCAGGGGCAGATGTGGCCCCATTGCCTGCAGACGCCTTTTATGAAAATCTCGAAGGACAAAGGAGAGCTGAGCGTCCAGCATGTTTACAAAAGGCCTTTCCTGTGACAAAACAGGCTGCATCGTAGTCCTGTGAATAGTGAGCCGTGTAAGTGTCTTTAAAATAAGTTTCAATTTACAGAAATCTGGCCCCCGGGTTACAGAATCATCACTGCTGGAAAGCAAGGCACACCCAAAACAGGGAGCCCTGGCAACTTCCTCAGGAGAACGGCCTACACACGTTAGCCTTCCCTCCAGTCCCTTCCTCAGCACCTCAGCATCTCACCTCCAAAATGCCCCCAGACTGGCATGCTAGGCCTCCACTCTCTAAAGCAGCCGTGGGCAAACTACGGCCCTCGGGCCGGATCCGGCCTGTTTGAAATGAATAAAACTAAAAAAAAAAAAAGCCGTACCCTTTTATGTAATGATGTTTACTTTGAATTTATATTAGTTCACACAAACACTCCATCCATGCTTTTGTTCCTGCCCTCCGGTCCAGTTTAAGAACCCATTGTGGCCCTCGAGTCAAAAAGTTTGCCCACCCCTGCTCTAAAGACACACAAGCCTTCATCCCAACACCAGTCCACCCTTATTTCAAAACTATCCTGAAAGTTTTAGGTCACGCAGGGGTGGGCACATTTTTTAAAATCGTGTCCAAATCTATCTGTGTAGCCTGAGTTCTGTTTCCTAACCCCTCTGAGCTTCGATTTATTCTTCTCTAAGTTGGTATAACTATGTCACAAGGCAGTTGTCAGATGAAATAAGAAAAATGCATCAAAGCATAAATTCTGACACATGGTAGATGCTGAATCAATTGTTTGAAGAAAAGACTATATATTGGTGCAAGGGATTTAGTAGAGCGTTGGGGAATTTGTAAAATGTCTCAGGAGGCCAAAGAACCAAGCTGGGAACAATGCAGACCGAGCAGGCACTCAACCACACCACGGGACGATGTCAGCAGCAACTCCACACCTGTGATGTCGGGGGCCAGTCGGGATGGCGGCAGAACAAATAAATGCCATCCCCCCCACCACCAGCCACCTCACATTGCTCACTGCTGCCTTCCACGCCTCACGAGGGACCACCACCTGGCAGGACTCTGGCTGCAAGGGGTCAGCCCCTGGAATCCAGGAAGGCTGGTTGGGGCAGACGTTAGTGACCCAGCCTGCAGGTCCAGGTGAAAGATGTCGTGCTGCGGACCCCACGCTGTCCCGACCACTGGTCTGTAGCCAGTAGCTCCAGCCTCAGGCCCTGCCATACTGTTGACCTGCTCCAAAGCCTCCAGGAGCAAGCCCCACCCACTCCGTGGGCCTTGCCTTCCACCTCTTCTCTACAGGTGCCCTCTCCTCCAGGCAGCCCAGCCTCCACCTCCTGAGATACCATTGGCCCCGAGGGGACAGTGGGCACTGTGCACGCAGGGGCACAAAGCCGTGATTTCAAGTCCCGACTCTGGGGCTTGTGTGCCAGCTGTGTGCCTAGGACGCCCGGTTTCCTCTGGGCTTCACATGCCTCATCTCCAACCTGGTGGTCATCATCATGCCGCCCCTGGTGTGAGGCTCCAAAAAAGGAGCCGGTGGGAAAGGCACTTGGTAAACTGCAGCGTGATCCTAACGTTACTCAGAGCCTTCCTCTCCTTCCAGGCTCAGCTCCACACCCTCCACACCAGCCTCACCCTCCAGCCCCGCCCGGGCCTCCATTCTTTTGGAGCGGCTCCCAGAGCCTGCTCAGCATTCTTGGAAATGCCCCGCCGAGGTTGCTAGTTCTCACGTTGGTCAGTCTGATATTTAGAAGTAATTGAAAGCCATCTGAGGCCAATCCTGGGGAATTAGGTGAGTAATCAAACTGGGTAATAGAATGTTTCGGTCAATAGCGAGGTGGGGTGCGGTGGTTTATTTTGTTTTCCATGTGGCCCACACAAATGGACTCTGAAGGTGATTCCAAAACGAGATGCCTCAAGGCCCCGAGCGATGGCAGCGTCTCTGGAAGGGGCTGGAGCTTTCCAGTGGAATGTCTTTGGAGTCCTCGCCTGTTTGCTGAAAAAACACAGTCATTATTTTATAATCACATCTTGCACACACACCAGCTTTTCTCCTCTGGCTCTGAAACGGGCATACATAAACAGTGTTCCCTCCATTTATTTTGAGCAAAGGGCCATGCTCAACAAGCAAGAAGCTATAGAAGTGGAATAAATAAATGTAGAATGTTAGTGTTGTGATTAAATCAAACTTACAGGGACGTCCATCTGACGCATGTTCAATCATTGACGTGGTTGTTGCTGTGTGGCTTGGTGATAAGGCACGCGTGTTCTTCACCTAACCGGGGCACAGCAACTTCAAGCATTTTGGAGATCGGCTGGGATGGGGAGGAGGCAGGAATGGGGAAGGGTTTGGTCCCACCAGCCCTCTTCCCTGTCACTGCCTCCCACCGGGTCTGAGCTGGACACAGGAGGCAGCCCAGCCCTAAGCTAAGATGCACCCCCCAGTGCGGAGCCTGTGGTCCGGGCCTCTGAGGACAGCGGGCTGTGGATGCTGCCAGTTCTGTCTCCTGGAAAAAAAGCAACGTCAGAACTTGGGCAGATGCTGGAGCCCCCAGGAGACAGGCGGCTCCTGCCCAGAAGACTGAAGCGTCCGGTGTGAGCTGGGCATGTGACCTTCGGCTGCATATTCACCAGCAAAGGCCTCAGCAGTCTTCATGATTCAAGCTCAGAGTCTCTGGGTGCACAGCAGGTGCTCCGTAAAGTAAGTCTGTGGCACCCTCTCTCCTCGGAGGACATAGAAACCCATGAGCACTGGACAAGGAGGCAGGTCCAGGATGTCTGTTCCCCACCCGTCAGCGGCAGCTGCCTGGACTTCAGGGGGCTCCAATGAGGGGTCCTCTAAGGAGCTGTTTAAATGGGAGCCCCTCCTCCTGCCCCTCCCTCTGTTAGAGTAATTCCTGAGGCCGATGTTAAGGGAAGAGGAGCTTTTGTTGGAGTAGAGGAAAGAGGCTGCTCCCTCAAGAGGTAATTATGGAGCAAGAACTACTTCTGAGGTGTCCTGTGGCTAAGTGATGCCTGGGCAGGGGGGCAGGCCTGGGCAGGGGGGCAGGCCCGGTGGGCAGGGGGTCAGGCCTGGTGGGCAGGGAGGCAGGCCCAGTGGACAGGGTGTCAGGCCTGGAGGGCAGGGGGTCAGGCCTGGAGGCCAGGGAGTCAGGCCCGGTGGGCAGGGGGGCAGGCCCAGTGGACAGGGTGTCAGGCCTGGTGGGCAGAGGGGCAGGCCTGGAGGGCAGGGAGGCAGGCTTGATGGGCAGGGAGAAGGGAACTGGACTGTGTGCCCAGATCGGTGGGTCATGGAGGTACAGGAGGGAGAGAGGGGAAGGCACCAGAAGCAACATGGAGGTCTTCTGTGCTTTCTGGAAGCTAAAGGATTGTTCTTTAATCCTGTGATGGTTGGGCTAGTTCTACTCATCCTGAGGGGGGTCCTTGGTTTGGGGAGCTGACGGAAGGCAGGCGCTTTGGGAGGAATCAGAGGTTCGTGGTCAGATCCTGGGAGCACCCCATGCACACCCCTGGGACTGGGCTGGATTGTATCCAGGAGAGGCACGGTGGGCTTGTCCTGGGAGTGGGACAAGGGACGAAAAAGATGTTCAAGTTGTGTTGCTTATTAATGGGAAGGAGCCTTTCTCTGGAGAGAGACAGGAAAAGGAGGAGAAAACCAGCAGCAGTCTAACAGTCCAAGAAGCCGGAGAAAATGAGATTGTCAGCCCCGGCCTCCCCCTCTGGAGCGTTCTCCGGGCCTGGAGACGACCGTGACTCATTCATTAATGTGAAGAGAAACGGGAAGAAAACAACCGAAGAGGCCAGACGCGAGCATTCTTCTAATGCCTTCCATTCCCCAAACGCACATTGTAAACCAGATTCCTCTGGCTTCCCAGAATGTCTTCATTTTAGGCTTTCGTGAGTAATTGGAGAGAAGCATTCTGAACCCCGTGGAAGAAGCAGCCGTCAGCAAGGACTGAGGCAGGAAGACCCACGTGGGAGAACACCAGCCAGGGTCCCCGGGGTCCTTCCACCCGTTCCCATCAGACATGCAAGGCCTGAGATCAGGCAGTGAGGAGGCCTGTCCCTTCTCCCTTCTCCTTTCTCTCCCTCCTCCTTTATCCTCTATCCCCTTCTCTTCCCTCCCTTCCTCACACCCTTTTTCCTACTTCTCTCCCTCTCGCTGTCCCTGAGTGGAAAGGTCACTTTGGGTCACCGGACACAGCCCCTTCCTTTGTCCTACGAAGCCCTGGTTCCCAAAATCCCACCTGTGCCAGGAAGCACGGTCTCTGCCCAGGCTCCTTTGCGATGCAGAACAGACTTACCTGGCTTTCTGCACAGCTTACCCAGTGACTTTTAAAAGAAACAGCCAACTTGGAACCCCATGTGAAAGAACGTTTCTTGTTGCTTCTGCTTTTTCCTTTTTTTCAACTTGCATCTTCTACCGTCTCCAACCCCTCCTTACCTCTCCTCCCCCAGATGCTTGCTTTGGCTCCTGGGGGAAAGGTTTTCGATATCTGACACCTCTTGAAAGTGTAGTTTGGCAAATGAGGATCGAAATCCACTCCAGCCAGCGGGCCAGGCCTGCACTGGGGGCTTCGTTAAAACACCTGGGTACCTCCTCACAGCAACGAAAACCAGGCCTCCCAGCTACAAAAACAACACCCGCTCTTTCCGCTGCTCCCGGCCCTGCTCCGTGCTCAGCTGCCCCTGATCTTTGGGAACTGAAAAACCCAGGTACTAAACGCAGGTGGTGGAAGCAGGCAGGCGGGGGCCGGGCAGATGGGGGTACCCTGCAGGAGTTCAGACAGGGGACTTTTGAGGCTGGGCCTCTGGGCTTGTTCCCTACCCCTCTCCCTCCTCCGGCCTCCCCTCCCCCATCTCCTCCTACAGCCTCACCCAGACCCTGCAACATGGTCCTCAAAGCCTCGCAGATGTTCAAACTGATGGCAGACATTCCCGGGAGTGACAGGGAAACTGTCAAGCAGGGAACCCCTCACCCCCAGTCGCTGGGATTGGTGTACCTCCCTCTCCCTGGGAAGCAAAACTATTTTCCAAGGCCTAGATCTGGGCCGGTGCCAATGCCCATATAAGTGTCTCAAGCAGGGAACCCCCAGCCGCTGGGATTGGTGTACCTCCCTCTCCCTGGGAAGGAAAACTATTTTGCAAGGCCTAGATCTGGGCCGGTGCCAATGCCCATATAAAACAGCAAACACCCTGCCTGAAGCAGACAGTGTTTAAGGCGCAGCACAACCCAGCAGGGAGAAAACTGTGGATGGACAAGCCACTGGGGGGGTAGGGAGGGTGATGGAGACACAGGCCCCAAGTGGGAACTGTCACCCCACAGGCTGGTTAGCGCATCCTGGTGCTGGGCTGAAGGGGACGCTGCTCAGACACACACAGAGCCAGTCCCCATCACGCTCCTGTGCACACACACACGTACAAACGTACTCCCACCTGGCAACAAAGGAATTCTGTGTCATGCGATCTATAACTTTCATTGTACACATTATGCATCGTGGGGATTTTTTAAATTTCCAGTTATTAGGAGGAAAGAAAACGAATTCCACTTTCTCTTTTAGGTTGTGTTCTCAGGGAAGAGTCCTATGGCTGAGAATCGTGGCCACACCCGCAGCCTTGCTGTGAGGGCAGGCTGGCCTGCGAGGCCTGGGCTGGGCGCCTGGGCTCTGCCTTGGCCTCCCCGCCAGCCAGCTGGGTGGCCTCACAGCAAGTCCCTCTCCCTGGACCTCAGTTTCCTGCTCTGCTGGAAAGTGGAATTTCAGCACGTGAGCATTGGTGGGTGGTTAGGCCATTAAATGCAAGCTTCAGTTCCTTGCAATTTACTCTTTTGCCCACCCCCGCCCCCGGCCCCCGTGCCCTCCCAGCCCTGCCCTTGGCCTTTTCTTATTGGGCAGGAAGCAGCTGCCTCGGGCCAGCCTGGAAGCCCTTCTCTAGGGCAGTCTGTCCTCCCTGGTCTGGGAAGGACCCAGAGGACCACGCAGAGCCCCTCAGTGTCCCCGGGTCCCTGGGCAGCCACAGACCCCAGAGGCTGATGGTCTCGGAGCCACACTGCTCACTTGCTCAGCTTTGAGGCTGGACCATCTGGTCTGTACCTGGGATTTCTTATTTATCTGACTCAAGACTCTCCACACACAGGACTGTGAGCTCAGCCTCTCTCTGGCTAAGCGCTTAACTTTTCTTTGGCTCCAGACGCATGTTCCAAATGCGAGGGTTTACATATAGACATATCTATTTGCAGATAATTTGTCTGAGCCCTTATTATCCTGTAATTGGGTTAAATACTGCTGTGTAGGCAGCAGCATACCAAAGCCATTAACATAAATTAAGGCAAGGAGAACATACTTCTTTCTTGGAATGAGCTATTTAAAGAACAAGCCAGATGGTGCAAATAGACATTTTCCCCTTGCTCTTTACATTTTAAATGAGTGTATGTGTGTGTGTGTGTGTGTGTGTGTGTGTGTGTGTGTGTGTGTGTGTGTGAGAGAGAGAGAGAGAGAGAGAGAGAGAAAGAGAGAGAGACTGAAATATACCATTCTTCTCCCAGCAAGGAGACCACACTTTTCAGTAAGAGCCATGTGGTAGGTGGCTCTGATGTTGGCAAGTTTCACCGGGCAAGTCCCTTGCTCATGGCAGCAGGCCCTGGGTCTACACTGCCCACCATCCTTCTCTCCCAAAGGCCGTTCACCTTCCCATGAGTCTCTAGGTCAGACACAACTTTTCTAGGGGACCAGCTTGCTGCCCTGGCGCCACCCCTCTTCCCAGGGAATGATGGGCCTCTCTGAGAGCCGGTCCCCACTCGGCATGGGAACACCCACTTCATGAGTGACCAGGTTCTCCCCAGACAATGCACTCTGATATTTTAAGGGAATCTTTCTAAAACGTATTGTGCTTTCCAACCTAAAAAAAAAACAAAATGCATATTGTGTTGAGCACTATTTCGCTAGAAGACATAAAATGAAGGATGACTGGTAGCTGGGACCAAGCTTAGAGTCAGGAGTCAGAGCTGTGTTCGGATCCAGAGGGCATCGCTTACTACCTATGACCTTGACAGGTCCAGGAGACAGCCTCCTAACAAAGAGAGGATTTTGACCTCTGGGGGTGTGGGAAGGATTAAGTGAGATAATCCTTTAATCACCCCCTTTCCCTCCTCTTTGTCTCCACCACCTTCCTGCACATTCCACTCCCCCTTGCTTGCCTGAGTTACTGCCAACCACTAAATAAACCTTTGTTTTAGCTTCTGACCCCCTCTCCTCCCATCCCCTTCCCTCCCCTCCCCTCCTCTCTT
>NW_005355115.1:2825928-2858649 GCF_000412655.1 Myotis brandtii
TCCTTCCCTCCCCTCTCCTCTCCTGTCCTCTCCTCTCCCTGATGCTTTCAACCAAAAAAACCTTTCCAAAATGTAAATCACACTATGTCTCCCTCCTGCTTAAAACCTTCAGAATTCTCTAGAGCATTAAGAACTTGATTTGAGCCCCTGTTTTGCTGCAGAGCATCCTAGCCCGGCCTCCCTCACTCTGCCTGCCCCTCCCTGGGCACTGCACTCCAGGGCATCCCTCCCCTCCCTGGGCACTGCACTCCAGGGCATCCCTCCCCTCCCTGGGCACTGCACTCCAGGCCACAGTCCTCGCAGATCAGAGCATCCAGGTCTTCTGATCCCCCTTCTGCTTGGCTACTTCTCTTCTAAGCGATCCTAGTAGCTTTCCCAGATGGCATTAGGCCCACCTATGTGGGGCTCCCTTGTCCATGGAATTCTTCTCACCCCACTAACATCCGCCTGTGTGCCCACATGAAGCTCCCAGAGGCTGGGCTGTCCTTTCCCTCTGCTCCCAGTGCCCACAGTGGTGGTGATGGACAGCCAGCCTGTGCCTATTTAGGCTCCGTCTTGCTTCCTTTCTTACTCTTTTGCCTGAGACTGTGACCCCAAGGCTGGGAGTGGTGCTGGTGATTACACCCCAGGGGCTACTTGAATGAAGCTCTGTATCTCCACCCTAAGTGGGCCCAGGCCACTGGGGTTTTAAATACTCCTGTTTGTTCTTCGGCTGTCAGTTCTCAGCTCTGGCTGCTGATGGTGGACCTAACTTTATGCACAATTATTGGGCGAGGGCCTTGCCTGTCTTAAAAATGAAACTGCAGGGCCCTGAGCTGTTTCCCCACCATGCAGGGGTCTTGTTCCTCACCTTTGTCTCTGCTCTGCCCTCAGCCCTTGGCGTGGCAGGAATCTGGCCTTTGGACAAGTGGCGGGGGGCGCAATGTGGGCATGTGCAATACCTCAGCTCGTGTAGATTTGGGGAATGTGGTGGACAGCATGCCAACGGCAGAAACCAGAGCTTCCGTATGGCTTCCAGGGCTAATTTGATTAAGAATAACTTTAATTCCTGGAACCTGCTTTCAGAGCTTGCATCTGTGTAAATGTCAAGTTTCTTAGTGTCAAATTCAAAACCACAAAGGAGAGATGTTTTGCTTAAGTGGAGGGATGACGAGCCCTCGGGAGAGAAGGATGCCCAGGAGGCCAGCTGGGGCCCCCAGGACAGTCCGTGCCTTTGACAACACCTCTCCGGGGACAGCAGGCCTCACTCAGCGTTTCCCACAGCCGGGCCCTGTCTGTGGGGCAGGTCAGCTGCCAACACAAGACCCAGCTAAAGGCAGGGGGCACCCTCTCAGGAAAATGCCCATGTGTGTGAGAGGCCACGCACAGGGTCCACCTTGAGAATATGTGGGGAGATTGAACCAGCAAGTTACAGGAAATTCAGAGCCAGGGACGTGTTGAAATGAAGCGCCGAGGTGTGAGGAGCCCAGGCCCGCACGGGGGACGCTCAGGGCCTCCACAGGCTCTGGTTTCCTCAACAAAGAAAAGGACAGCAAAGTGGAACCTCTAGGTCAGGGTTTCTCAATTCACCCTTGATATTGGGACCAGATAATTTCTTCATCACAATTGATGTCCTGGGCAACGGAGGGTGTTAGCAGCACCCCTGGCCTCCACCCCTACATGCCAGTGACACCCCCAACCTAGTCGTGACAAATAAAAATGTCCCCAGACACTGCCGAGGGCCCCCCGGGAGCGAGACTGCCCCGAGGCAAGCACTGCCGCCCTGAGTTAAAAGAGGCTGAAGAAGCACGTCGACCAGTCACCATTCATGGACTTTATTTGGATACTGAACCAAACAAGTAAAAATTTAACTGTTTAACAATAAAAATAAAAAAGGGCCTGGGCTCAGTGGTTGACCACCAACCTATAAACCAGGAGGTCATGGTTCGATTCCAGATCAGGTACATGCCCGGGTTTTGGGCTCGATTCGCGGTGTGGGGCCTGCAGGAGGCAGCTGGTCAATGATTTTCTCTCATCATTTATGTTGCTTTCTCTCTCTCCCTCTCTTTTTCTCTCTAAAATCAATAAAAAATATATTTTAAAATAAAAAAGAAACATTCGTGAGACAATTGCAGAACTGTATATTTGATGTTATTAGGAACTATTAATTTTTAAAAGTCTAATGACATTGAGTACCTTTATCAAATCCCTTATCTCTTGGCCCACAAAGGAGAGATGTTTTGCTTAAGTGGAGGGATGACGAGCCCTCGGGAGAGAAGGATGCCCAGGAGGCCAGCTGGGGCCCCCAGGACAGTCCATGCCCTTGACAATGCCTCTCCGGGGACAGCAGGCCTCACGCAGCGTTTCCCACAGCTGGCCCTGTCTGTGGGGCAGGTCAGCCGCCAACACAAGACCCAGCTAAAAGCAGGGGACACCCTCTCAGGAAAATGCCCATGTGTGTGAGAGGCTACGCACAGGATCCACCTTGAGAAAATGTGGGGAGATTGAACCAGCAAGTTACAGGAAATTCAGAGCCAGGGACGTGTTGAAATGAAGCGCCGAGGTGTGAGGAGCCCAGGCCCGCACGGGGGACGCTCAGGGCCTCCACAGGCTCTGGTTTCCTCAACAAAGAAAAGGACAGCAAAGTGGAACCTCTAGGTCAGGGTTTCTCAATTCACCCTTGATATTGGGACCAGATAATTTCTTCATCACAATTGATGTCCTGGGCAACGGAGGGTGTTAGCTGGCCTCCACCCCTGCATGCAGTGACACCCCCAACCCAGTCGTGACAAATAAAAATGTCCCCAGACACTGCCGAGGGCCCCCCGGGAGCGAGACTGCCCCGAGGTAAGCACTGACACCCTGAGTTAAAAGAGGCTGAAGAAGCACGTTGACCAGTCACCATTCATGGACTTTATTTGGATACTAAACCAAACTAGTAAAAATTTAACTGTTTAACAATAAAAATTAAAAAGGGCCTGGGCTCAGTGGTTGACCATCAACCTATGAACCAGGAGGTCATGGTTCGATTCCGGATCAGGGTACATGCCCGGGTTGCGGGCTCGATTTGCAGTGTGGGGCCTGCAGGAGGCAGCTGGTCAATGATTCTCTCTCATCATTGATGTTTCTTTCTCTCTCTCCCTCTCCTTTTCTCTCTAAAAGCAATAAAAAATATATTTTAAAATAAAAAAGAAACATTCGTGAGACAATTGCAGAACTGTATATTTGATGTTATTAGGAACTATTAATTTTTAAAAGTCTAATGACATTGAGTACCTTTATCAAATCCCTTATCTCTTGGCAATACATACTGAAGCATCTGAATAAAATGGTATGACATCTGGGCTTGGCTTCAAAATAATCCAGACTTGGGGACAGAGAGTGAAACAACGATGAAAGACTGGTCGTGAGTTAAAGGTTATAGGTGCGTGATGGGGTCAAGGAGTTCATTACACTCTTCACTTTGGTGTTTGTGAAATTTTTCACATAAAAAATATGTACAAAAAAATAAAACAAATTGAAGAAGGGAAACGGTGGCCAGGATTCTGAAGCTGGAGGTACTTTTTTCCTCCTCAAAGAACAGCTACCGCCTCCTCCCCAACTTTTCCGAATCTGCCCTTTAATCAGATCCCTCTGGAACTCGGTGTCATGCGTCCACCACCCTAAAGGCATCAAGCTGTGCAATGAAAAGTCACATCCGGCTGAGTCCTTGCTCCAAGAGAATTCTAATGGTCCCTGGTGTCTGCATGACCCACCTTGCCCGAGCCATTCTCCCCATAAGGAGTCCTGCAGTACAGAGCGGGCACTCCACGAAAGGTTTGTATGCGGTCACACGTGAATGAATGGACTATGTATGAAAGGCCTAGTTCAAGGTGTTGGCTGGGCTGTGAGAGAGGCACAGTCATAAGTAAGTCATGGTCCCTGCCCTGGGGAAGTTCACTGTCTACAGGGGCTAGAGATGTTTAAACAACTGACGTGGAAACCATTCAGAATGGAGTCGATGCTAAGTAGACGCTATGTGACAGGCCATGGCCAATTCCGAGGAATTAAGAGAGCCAAGTCCCAGCTAAAACCTTGGGGACTGATCTCAGAAAAAGCAGCACAAATTCTTATGACATCGGTTGCTTTTTTTCAACTCTTGCAGTTGTGAAGTCATAAAAGCCACCGTGCTCTACCAGATTCGCCAGGGGGACTTGGCTGGCTACAGAGGGGAAAGTCTGTTTACATTAAAAAGCAAAAAAAATCAGTTCAATTACTGAAAGAAAACCGAAAATCAGAAAAAGCTGTCGATGGCTTAATATGCTCTTTAGCGGCTTCAGAAGATCTGAGTCATGCCTTTTCCTACTACAGTGTGTCTTCCCCCGTCAAAATCCACCACCACAAAGGGAAGCGGAAGATGGCCTCCCGGAGACCGACCGCGCTCAAGGCGGCCCGCATGTGCCTGGTGCCAATGTGTTAGCTCATCGCCCGGAGCGCGGAGTCCTTTTAGGAAATTGATTTTCCTTGGATAAAGTCACTTCCCCTCTCTGCACCTCAGTCTCTTCTACTAAGACGAAGCGGTTGGATGAGATGAAGCATGGCAAATCGGTGGCACACTTGCTACTCCCGCCTGCTCCGAGCCCGCAGCAGACATTGCTAATTGATTGAAGCACCCTTCCCCATGAGCCAGCCATGCCGCTGCACTCCACAGGTCATTCCAGGCACCCACCATCCATGGGGGGAACTGATGCTTGCCTCAAACCTACTCGTCATCTCTGACCTCCCATTTCCCACAATGCTGAGTAAAAAAGCCCTGATTGAGAATACGCCAACAGAGAAAAGCCAAGCAGACAACGACTTCATACCGTTGACGTCGGCAACCAAAAAGTTATGGAGACACTGAGGCTCCCTGAGTGTCCAGATGGGAGCTGAGATGCCGACAGAAGACCTGGCCCGCGCACCCCCTCCTCCCTTATGGGGCTTATAGGTTGGATAGGGAGACAGAAATGAAAGAGGAAAGACAAACCACAGTGCAACACCAAGGGTCAGGGGAGCGACCACGGGTAGCCGGGCTGCAGGAGGCAGAGGTGATGGGGGAGGGGGGGGCGGGGTTGGAACAGGTTTCCCAGGAAATGGAGACTTGAGGAGACTTGAGTGGAACCTTGAAGAATAAGCAGAGTAGACAAAACAGCGAGAAGAGCCACGGTCACTCAGAAATCGGGCCCCTGCTCAGGGCTCTCACTCTGCTCTCAGGAGGGTCTCCTCAGTGAGCCGCCTTCTCAGCTCTGTTGCTTTGCAGAGAGCTCGATTCCTAACCCATTTCCCCAGCGATGTCATGTCCATGGGGACGATAGGTGGTACGTTGTCCTAACAGCATCCTTACTGGGAAAGGAAATGAAGAAATCAGCATTCCAAGGCATCTTTCTCCCCCAAAGGCAACCCCTGGACGGAGTGTGCCGGTGAGCGAGCATCTTATCCATTTCCTCACATGGGCCGTGCTCAGCACAGAAGATGGAAATGAAAGGACCGGGGTGTCCCCTACTTTTAACTGCGCAAACACAGGATGTAAGAAGTCTGAGTGCCTGCAAGCTGCATTTCTTTTACCTGAATCTTTTGTTTGTTTTCGAAGAGGCTGCCCCAAATCTTCATCCCAGAAATAGAGCAAAACAAGTGAAAAAAATCTGCTTTAGTGGAGTGGGTAGCAGGACAGACAGTGGAACAAGAAAAGGCACAATTCAGTATATGTGCAAAGGGAAATATATTTTGATCTGCTGCTGATTTCTGAAGAGGAGCACTCTGGGAATGCGCCTCAGCCAAGCGGTACATGGGTGTATTGGAGGTCTCCTTCTGTGCCTCTCTCCTGGGTCTGGCCTCAGGTCAGCTGGACAACCGACTGACGGCAGTGGCCAAGTTGGAGGGGAGCTGGAGCTTGCTGGGTGCCAGGACGGTGAGCCCCGCACAAGCCCAGATCCATAACGGACTGCCTCGAGCAGCCCCCAGACCAGGGGTCCTCAAACTACCGCCCGCGGGCCACATGCGGCCCACCGAAAACATTTATCCGGCCTGCCGGGTGTTTTTGCCGCCACTGCCTGTCCTGCTTAGCAGCCGACTCATCCCGGGCCCGCAGTGCACATGTGTGGGATGTCTGAGGGACAGTGAACTGGCCCCCTGTTTAAAAAGTTTGAGGACCTCTGCCCCAGACCACCATCGTCCAGTCAGACCTTCTCGCTGCTGTGTGCCCAGCTCTCTGTACTTCTGCATGACACAGACTATAGAGGAAGGAATGGTCAGGTGGGCCTTGAGGTGTGCCCTTATGGGCAGAGGAAGCCGCTGTCCATTTGGGGTCCAAGATGGGGGTAAAGGACAGGTGTTTATGAACTTTGGAAGCTAGTCTGGTCTCTCCTGACTCCATGACCCTTTACCCATGAAGATCTCCAGTTTATTTATTTTTAAACATATTTTTATTGATTTCAGAGAAGAAGGGAGAGGGAGAGAGAGAAACATCAATGATGAGAGAAATCATTGATTGGCTGCCTCCTGCATGCGCCCCCCTAACCCCCAACTGGGGATCGAGCCCACAACCCAGGCATGTGCCCTTGACCAGAATCGAACCTGGGACCCTTCAATCCACAGGCTGACACTCTATCCACTGAGCCAAACCAGCTGGGGCTCTCCAGTTATTTAGAGAGAGGACACTCAGGGGTGCTTTGCTGCTATTCTACCCTCCCTCACTGTGCCTCAAATCATAGTATGTTGAACTACTGAAAACCTCAGGGGCCCTTTAGTGCAACCCCCTGCCCCAATATGTCCCCATACCTTCTATTTTGATGCTTTTATCTGCTATTATATATATACTCAAAAGCTTTGTTGGGCTTGAATGTCAATTAAAATATATATCTTGGAAGCTGGAAACTACCCAAATGTTCATCAACCATTGAATGGATATAAAAATTGTGGTGCAGGCACACAATGGAATACTATACAGCAATGAAGATGGGACAAATGAAAACCACACACAACAGTAGGAAATCAGGTAAAAGTAATCCACAACACAAGAGGCAAGAAAGTGGTTCTCTCTGCAGAGCGGGGCTGGGAGGTGGGATGAGGGGGCTTCTGGGGACTGGCCATGTTCTGTGTCTTCATTTGGGTGGTGGTGACTTGGGTGTGTTCTGTTTATGAAAAATTTGCCAAGCTGTATGGTTGGGGTCTGTGTCCTTTATGCATATTATACATCAATAAAAGGTTCTTTAAATCTCTTTCATTAACAGTTCCCCAATGGATAAAACACCCAGAATAGGTAAATCCGAAGAGACAGATGGCAGACTGGAAGCTGCCAGAGGTTAGAAGGGTGAGGAGTGACTGCTTAATGGGTAGGAGGTTTCCTTTCTGGGGTGATGAAATGTCTTGGAACTAGACAGAGGTGGCGCTTACACAACATTGGGAATGTACTGAATGCCACTGAGCTGTTCCCTTTAAAATGGTTAATGGTTAATTTCATGCTATGTGGATTTTACCTCAAAAAAGAAAGTGATGTAGGATGGGCCGCCGTCTGAAAGCCATCTTTGTTGCTGCAATCCCTGCAGCTTGGCAGCTCGGCCGTCCCTCCTGGCTCATGCTGTGGTCGCGGACGCTGAGGCTGAGGAGGCTCGGCTCTCAGCTCCAGATCCTGGGGGCCCCAGGATGATGCCATCAGCTATTACACCGAAGGGGCCCCCGAGACTTTAAAAAAACCCATGACACCTTCTAGGGGCCCTCAGGTGATGACGCCTGGGCTTGCAGAGTGCCAAGCTTCGTCCCACGGGCACGGCCGGGCCAGCGCTGCTCCAGAGCTGACTTCCCACCCTGGGTAGAGCTGGTCTGGTGGCTCCCCGCCAGCCTGTGTGGAAACTCACACACCCCTGTGTGCGCCCCTGTGTGCACCCCGCTGCAGAGCGAGGGCCGCTCACACTGTTATCCCTTTCTTAGCAATAATGTTTAGGTTCGAGAAAGAGTTCCAAGATATATATAATCCCTCATGCTGAGTAAGGGCTGCAGGCCTGACTCCCGAGCTGCCCGGCTACTGCTCTCTCCAGGAATGTTATTGCACCCGCCGGTGGCCGGCGCTCGAGATGGGTGCCTCTCAATGTCCTCATTATGTGCTCCGTCTTTTTCAGGTCATGTAATTCAGCTGTAAAAATGTGCCCCTGGCTGCACCTGGCATAGGAGTGGCACCAAGGGGTGTGTTTATTTTTTTAAGGTGTGTTAAAAATAAATTTTAATAAGAGAAAGAGAGAGGAAGAGAGAGCGCCAGGGACTGAGACTGTGTTTAATTTGAACTACGGAGGGAAAGGCATGAACAGGAGGTCTGAGATCCGGTGCTGTGTGTGTGTGCGCATGTGTGCATGTGTGTGTGCACACGTGTGTGTGTGTGTGTGTGTGTGTATGTGTACGCACGCGCAAGCAAATGTACGTTTCTCCTGAGTAACTCAAAGCCAGCTTTGTTTATTAAACTGAGATTTTCCAGATCGTTAGGCTGTGATGTGGCTTAGTTTATACTGTACAATATCGCATTTTAAACACACACAGGTACATAAGTGAAAACCAACCGGGCTACTTCAATTAGTGAGCGTATGGGCCTCAATTAAGCTTAAATGAACATTTTCATGGGGTTTTTTTCCTCCCCTTCCTTCCCTTGGTCGTGGAGGTAAATGAACCCCACCTCTGTCTGCGAGGCCAGAAGCTTAGACTCCGGCCCTGGAGCCCACAGCAGACAGATGGAGGAGAACGCAGGGCCCCAGGCACCACGCTTGGGAGGCAGGGGCCTTCCTGGCCAGCACTCCGCGCACAGGAGAGAGCCATCGCCCCTGCCCAGCAGCCCGCAGCCCGAGGGGGTTAAGAGGCACCGTGGGTGACCTCATCATCTAAACCAAACCCAGAACATCGAGCCCCCAAAATGTCTCGTCCCACTTCTGGCCGAGAGAAGCTCTTTGGGAAATGCCATGGGGAATATTGGGCTTTCTAGACTATTTTATGATAAAAACTGGGATGGACATTTCTGGAAGGCCTGAGATAGTGCCCGTAATGAGAAGGGGGGGATGGTAGTGACACACCCCGTATCTGTTTGGCCTCTTGGGCTACGATGCTGAGGCTTGGGCTTGTCCATGTCCCTGGGCCCCAGGCATCGTGTTTTCACCGAAACACTGTACACACTGAGATCAAGCAAGGCTCCTTGGACCACGGGGGAGGGGGTGGGGCCGTGGGTAGAAGGGCACAGCCTCTGTGGGCAGCCCCAAGGTCAGAGAGCCCCCCTCCCCTCGCTGCCATCAGACCCTGGGGGTCTAGGGATTCCTCAATGTGACCACATACATCAGCTGGTGCCCACCCAGGGCGCCCTCTAGGGCCACCCAGAGCCGAGGGTGCCTTTCTTCCCTAAACAGAAGCAGCCCCCACCACCACACACCTTCCGTGGTCTGTCCCTCCACCTGCCTGGCAGGCCCCTCCAACCCAGTGCCACAACTCCTGCCGGGCCGCTCTGCCATAGCAGCAGGAGCGCAGCCAGGCCGGCTTAGCGTTGAGATCGGGTGCCCTCACGTAGTCTCTCTCCAAAATGCCACCCGGCAAGAGGCGGGAAACCTCTCTTTCGCTGGTGGTCAGTCTAACCCACTCTAGTTGACAGTATGTAGGCACCGCTTCCCCTCCGAAATCAGCCTGGCGTGAAACTCCCCATTTGGCCTTACTCGGGCGCCACCTGGTGTCCAAGAGGGTCCCTGCGGGTGGGCTCCGGCCTAAGGGCAAGAGCGCAAGTGGTTTTTGCATTTGTCTTTGTTTTTCCTGCTCTTCTTTTAGGCCCAGAAAGGCTCAGTGGTTAACGCTGGGGTCTGTCCGGATTCCAGCAGCTGAGCAGGCACAAGCTAACGAGGGACATTTCCTGCCTTAAAGGACTAGCCATGGTCAGGGCCGGCTTTCACCAGGAGCTCTGAGGCCCTCAGTCGGTGTTCCAGAGGTGTGTTTTGCTTTTACTATGCAGGAGAGAGAAGGGATTCCAGGATAATGGATTGGTTGGGTGCCAGGTGGGGCTTCTGCCTTATCTCAGCCACTTACAAGCTGTGTGATCTTGGGCAAGTTATTCAAATCTCTCAGAGCCTCCCTTTCTTCATCTGTGAAATTGCAAGGACAATACCCACTTCAGAGGGCTGTGTGAGATTTAAAATGAGAGAAGTCCTCCCAGGTTCTTGACAACTTGTTCTGGCTCAGTAAATGCTGCTATCTTCTTTTCTTCGCAGGCATAAGGAGACGTAAATAAAAATATGGGTAATGATAAAAGTTTGCGACACGGTGACAGTAGTATCTGTTTCGTGGGGTAACGTGCAGAGCAATTGGGGATGGAGGGAACCTCTTCATTCTCACTTTCCTCCAACACCCAGAGTCTTTAACTCTTTTTAAAATGAATTTTATTGGGGTGACATTGGTTCATGAAACTATGTAGATTTCAAGTGGAACATAAAACTGAAAGCAACAAATGAACAAACAAGACAAACCAACAAAAGCTCATGGGCACGGACCACCATAGGTGGTCCTGGGTCTGCAGGGCTGGGAAGGGGCGTCTGAACGAACTGCTACTCTGTGCTCAGCTCCGTCAAAGAAGCTAAGGGCTCCTTTCCGCTCCAAACCTTACACGAGGCTGGTTAATAAGTAACAAGACCAGTCACTGTTGGCTAAGCGTTGTTGGGAAACGTTCTCCAGGGCCCAGTGTGCCCAGTGCAGATCCACTTCATGTCCGTCACCATTGACTGAGCGCCTGCCTAGGGGAGGCACGGCCAGGTAGTCTACACCCCCCTGAAGTCGGGATTGCTGTCCTATGACACCGATGGGACTCAGGGTAATCAGGTCACTTGCCTGAGGCCCCACATCTAGGAGCAGTGGGGTCCGCACAGTCCCAGGTCCAGTGTGTTCTCTTCCTGCCTCTGCCCCCTGCCCTTCAGAGCCAGCGGCCTCTTCGGGGCCTTCCCCCCGAGCGACAGCCTGTCCCTCCACCAACCACGCTACTCTCTCCACCAGCCCCGGCCCTGGCATAAATCACGGCCTGGTTCCTGCCCACGGGTCATTGGTTGGGCTCCCAGCTGTCTTCCGCGTAGCTCCTGGCGTGTGGCTATATTAAGAATGTGAACCGTAACATTAACACTTAAAAAAGTCCAAAAAAAAAAAAAGGAAGAGAGAACGAAATACCCCTAAGAGTCTAATGTCAAGTCCAGCCAAGGGTCATAAATCAATGTCGGTAAATTTATAAACAGTTCATAAACGTAAGTGCCTTTTACAGGCCTGTTTGTTATTGTGTCGGGGCTGAGATGGGGGCAGGGAGGAGCGCGCCACCCATCTGTCTTCCAGCGGGAGCCGTTCACGTGGCCCCTGCCCCTCTGGCAGCAGGAGGAGCCAGGAAAGGCCCAGCCCCAGCCCAATACTGACGCCCAGGTGGCCGGGGCCTGACAGAACCTTGTGGAGGGAGAGAGCCGGCCTGGAGGACAGGTGAGCTGAGCCCTGGCCTCGAACTGAGGACCGGAGGGTATTTGCAGCAATGAGAACATCACAACCATGGGGTTTTTCTCCAGGTTCTCTTTTTTACTTTTCTAAGGTATTTTGCTCTTAGGAGCTCTGCTGTGTGCTAAGCTAAGAGGAGTGGCCCAAAGGGAATACTGTAAAGCAGAGAGCCAAATTCTTCACCCATAGTTCCTCCTGCACACGCTAATGGCACCCCACCCTCGCCTGACCTTTACTTGGCCACTTCCAGAACCAAAACCCAGAGAATGGGTTTACCGAGAGGCTTCGGCATGTCGCAGCCTCTGCCGCCGCAGGCCGGTGACTCTGGCTAGAGAGTCTGGGTTTTGGAAATAAAGGCCGAGAATGGCTGAGGCCGGCCCCTGCCATCCGGTCACCCACTGTGGGAGCTCACGAAGCAGGTCTTCAAAAGAGCTTCTCAGCTTTTCTCCATCTCGCCATCAAGACTAGAAAACACACAGCCTCCCCTCCATTATCTTTATTTTTCTGCTAACTATCCCTTCGCTTGCACACATGCCACTTCCCTATCCGCCCAGACCAAGAGACCCTACACAAGTGAGCTCTTGCCCATGAGTCCTTGGGGTGGAGGGAAAGGTATGGGGGTGCCTTCTCTCCAGAAGCTCCAGTTTCTGGACCCTCAGCGCTGGCCCAGCCCAGATACCCTGTGATACAGCCACCTCGACACCTGCGGGCCAGGTAGCCAGTGGGTAAGAGTAGCGTGTGTGGGTACTGACCTCTCGTCTCAGCCCCTCACTTACGAGCCCCGATCTCTGCGCTATCATTCATCGGCGATCAGCTCAGAACATTCATGAGGACCTGGAGGATCCATCGCAGCCGGGCCCACGTGTAACTTTGCTGTTATGCTTTCCCAACTCAAGACCCACGAGGCTCCCTGGATCGCACCTGATGGAGGGAGGTGCGTAGATCCGGTGCCTTCTGGAAGCGCCTCCCGCCCCGAGTCTGAGACACATACATTGCTAAGCGTGATCGTAATTCTGACACAAAGCAGCTCTCCTTTTAGGGAGACTTTGTAAAAAAAATGCATCAGCCCATTTGTCATAAAAGCTGGTCTATTACTCCGTAACCCTGCCCCCCCTCTGCCCCCCAGCTTTCAGGAGGCTCGGTCTCTGCACTCTCTTCCGGAGGCTGCGGGCTGACAGACCCGCCGTGAAAAATCTCAACCAACGGCACCTTTCCCGGCCGGCGCTAAACGGGGATTTCATTTATTTGAAAAGTAGGTATTAAATATGTCAGATAAAGGAAGTTAAATGTAATGGGGCCCAATTCCACACTCGGTTCCATATGCGTAAATCCCACTGATGGAGAACAGAGTGCGGCTGGAGCAGCACGGCCAGGCCCCTGGTCTGCGGGAGGAAATGGCGCTCTTGATGGATCTTAGCTGACACGCTAATGGTCATCAAATCGCGCTGCTACAAGGGAAGGGGCCCCGGGTTCCTGATTGGGTTGCTTGGGGTTGGTTGTTTTTTGTTGTTGTTTTTAAGCTTCAGGAGCTGTCACATTCTCGCTTTACTCCTTGATTTTATTCTCTGACTCCCAGTAAACATCTGCCATTTCTCCCGGAGCCTTTGTTACAGTTCAACTTTGCTGGAGTGGAGTTTTCCGAGAGGGTGGCTGGGTGCACACGTTGGCCAGGGAGCAGGCAAACAGTTCAGAGCCTGGGGAGGGGGAGCAGCCGGAAGGCCCTGAGCCTCTGAACTGCACGGCAAGCCTTGCTCCTCAGAGTGTGGTCCCGGGGCCAGCGGCAGCATCGGCCCTGGGGAGCTCGCTGGAAACGTGGGGTGTCAGGCCCCACTCCGACCTCCTGCGTCCAAATCTGCATTTTAACACGATCCCAGGTGATTGATGTGCACACCACCATTTGAGAAGCCCTGGATTAGAGAACAGAAACTGGACGTGACCCCTCCTCTGACACGAATTTATCACCAGGCATTATCTTAAGAACTGCAGGAATTCGGTTCAGATGTTTGTGATCACTCTGCAGGGGTAACTCCCCGGCCCAGTGGACTGCTTTCCTGGCTGTGTTAGAATCACCGAGGGAACTTTAAAAAAAAAAAAAGTGGATGTGCGGGACCAACCCGAGACTGTGATTCAACTGGTGTCTGGGGAGGGGCCCTGGCCTTGGTATTTTCTTATCCCGGTCATTCTACTGTGCAGCCGTGGCTGGGGGCCCCGGAGAAAATATCGCCACCATAAATGGGCCGCTTTAGGAATGGGAGTCCTGTTGCTTTCTGACTCATCCATCGTGTGCAGCAGCATGCCGGGCGTCGCCACGATACAGAAATGGGCACCATGACCACTTCTGTGTAGCCCTCCCAAGGGGCTCCACAGCGTGGTGTTGAGAAGTGACCGTGTCCTGTGAGGGGAGCTGAGGGGGTGAGTCCCCAGCAGGAAGGGATGGGACAGGACTGAGCAGAGAGAGACACAGGAAGGGCTGGATCTGAGAGAGCAGGACTGAGTGACTTGTTAGAGGTAGAAGGATCTGGGGAACCTTCTGGTTTTTCCACAGAATACCATGCACCAGGATTGTTTTTTAGCCTCGGCACCAAAATAATAATAATTTGGGGGCTGTCCTATGCATTGTAGGGTGTTTCACCACATCCCTGGCCTCTGCCTGCCAGTATCACGCACCCCCAACTGGGGCAACCAGCAATGCCTCCAGACTTTGCCCAATGTTCCCTGGAAACAAAAGCACTTCTGGTTAAAAACCACCGGCAGAGAGCAATTAAGGAAGAGGGTGGAAAGCCCAGACACGGACATGTGTTGTTTAAGAATGAAAAGTAAGTTGCCAACGGCAGAGATATCAGTCCCAATAAAAAGGCGTGTGTGTGTGTGTGTGTGTGTGTGTGTGTGTGTGTGTATTTACAGGGGTTGTGTGCCCTCGTAACACAAAACAGCGGAAGTGGTATCCCCTTTCTAAGCAGTTAAAGCTTGGATGCTGGCATTCAATTACCTGGGCCCCAACCCCAGCTCTATCACTTATGACCTACCCTGGCCAGTGTCCTTAATCTCCGTGTGCCTCAGTTTCTTCATCTGTAAAATGGAATTTGCAGTGCCGACCTCAATGGATTGTTCTGAAGATTAAGTTCAATCACTTAGTAGAGATAAAGCATTTCTGGCCAAGCCTGGCACGTGGTAAGCAGTTGCCAGGTTTGAGCCATCACTGACATTATTAGCTCCGAGGAGGAAGGCAGGGATATAGGGTGGAAGGGAGACTTTCAGGAAGGGGAAACTTTTGTTCTGTAAAGTCCTGTTTGCTTAAAGCCTATATAATGAGACACTACTTATATATTAATTGTATAATAAAGCACACACACACACACACACACAAAAGAAATAAATGTTCTGGTTCAGCCCACCTCATCTTTTTATTTTTTTAATATATATTTTATTGATTTTTTTTTTTTTACAGAGAGGAAGGGAGAGGGATAGAGAGTTAGAAACATCGATGAGAGAGAAACATCGATCAGCTGCCTCCTGCACGCCCCCTACTGGGGATGTGCCCACAACCAAGGTACATGCCCTTGACCGGAATTGAACCTGGGACCCTTCGGTCCGCAGGCCGATGCTCTCTCCACTGAGCCAAACTGGTCAGGGCCCACCTCATCTTTTTAAATAAACTTTTTATTTTGGAATAAATTTAGATTTACCTCCCCCCCCCCCAAAAAAAGTTGCACAATAGCACAGCGTGTTCCCTCACGCCTCTCACCTAGTTCCAGTTTCCACTGATGTTATCATTTTACATTTCCATCGTGCAGTTGTCAAAACTAAGAAACACTGATGCATTAGGAGTCACTAAACTCCAGGCTTCGTTGGGATTTTTTTTCCAATATCCTTTTTCTGTTCCAGAACCCCATCCGAGACACCGCAGTGCATTTAGTCATCCTGTCTCCTGGGCCTGCCTGGCTGTAACAGTTCCTCAGTCTGCCTTTGTTTCTCATGCCCTCCTCACTGCTGAAGAGTACCGGGCAGGCATCTCATAGAAATCCCCTGAATTTGGGCTTGTCTGGTGTTTTCTCATGACTAGACGGGGGCTGTGAGTTTGGGAGAAAACCGCAGGGTGAAGTGCCCTTTCACTGCATCGTACCAGGGGCAATGCTGTCGGAGCGACCTATCACTGGTGACGTTGACCTTGACCACCTGGCCAAGGGAGGGTTTGCAGGTTTTTCCATGTAAAGTGAACCCCTTTCCACACTCTATTCTTTGGAAGCAAGTTACCATGTGCAGCTCAGACTCCAAGTGGGGAGAGATGAAGCCCCTTTGAAGGAGGAGGGAGTATGGACACATGATTTGGATTTCTTCTGTGGAAAGATTAGCCTCTCTTCCACCACTTACTTACTGATTCAGTCATCTGCAAGTATGGACTCATGGATATGTATGTTAGACTTTGGCTTATAATACAACAGTGTATTATGTATTTTGTTGCTCAAATACCCACTTTGCTTTCATCAGTGGAACGGCCCTGGAATGGGAGCTGGGGGTTGATTTGTGGATCAGGGGCTCCAACTGGGACATGGATCACGAGGTACAGACACAGCGTGGGGTCTTTGGTTTGGGTTGGTCTCTGTGAAGGCCATGGCCAGTGGGAAGCAGAACGAACAGAGGCTGTGTGATTTGTGGCAAAGCCACTGCCTGTGCAGGAGGAGGAAAGGGGGGCCCCACGGGTGAGGGATGTGGACAAGGTGACCTAGATGTGTGATTTCAAGGCGCTTCCCATCTGTAAAATCCTGGGCCACCAAGGCCATCATGTGGTTGGGAAAGTAATGCTGTGGAAGCCCAGGTCTTTCTCAAACTGTGGGCCCCGTGTTATTTGCAGGGAGGGGAACACAGGTAAGTTGAAATCCCATGTGTGAGGTGGAGAACAAAATGTGATGTAAAACTGTGTCATCACAGGCTCTGACGTCAATGGGGGTGAGGTACCAATCAGTGAGGCCTGAACAGGGAGTCCCCCGATGTGCCCAGCAATCCTGACTCCAGGTTGAGGCTTCTCTTCCGTCCTGTAAGGAGTGCAAAGAGCTGTGAGCAGCCCTCTTTTCTCTCTCCGTGGCTTCATGGTGCTTTGGGCCCTTTTTTCCTTTCCCCAGATCCTGTCTCTTCCTTCCCTTGGGCTTCCCATGCGGGGTCTCAAGTTTCTGTTCATCCTGGCCCCTCCCACTGGTCTGAGGACAGGGAGCGGGCTGGGAGAGGAGGTGAGTAGGCCCTGGATCCTGTGAGCAGACCCGTGACTACCTGGCCTCTCCCAGCACAGCTGGAGCATAAGGATCTGGGTATCCTCTCTGCCTAGAGCAGTGGTTCTCAACCTTCCTAATGCCGCGACCCTTTAATACAGTTCCTCTTGTTGTGGTGACCCCCAATTTCATTGTTACAAATTGAACATAATTAAAGCATAGTGATTAAACACAAAAACAATATGTAATTATATATGTGTTTTCCAATGGTCTTAGGAGACCCCTGTGAAAGGGTCGTTCGACCCCCAGAGGGGTCGCGACCCACAGGTTGAGAACCGCTGGCCTAGAGTCACATCACCCAGTGCCCCATTGTCCTGGCCTCCTTATGTGCATTTCTCCAGGAAGACAGAGCATGGGGTGAGGAAGGAGCACCTGTCCTCCCACAAACACTTGTTGGACATCCTGTGGGAAGAACAAAAGACTATTGTTTCCACAAATTAAGAGACAGAAAGGACAGTTATACAAAATCTTCTTGGCTAGTGAGTATATGCCTAGCCAGAATCTATCTACAAGGTCAATGTATGTAAAATAATTATTTTTACTTGAAGCTGTTCAGCGTATCCTTTGGTAGCAGAAGAAGTTCCATGATTTTAATACTTATCAGAAGGTGAAATGGGTGACAAATGGAATATGGAAACTCAGCCTGGTCTGACCCACAGATTTGGGCAGCTGACGGGACGGGCCTGGTTGGAGGGAGGCTTGGCCAAGGGCACACCCAAGTCCTCTTGACGTGTCCTTCCAGCTAACTGGAAGCCATGGGCTTCTCCAAGACTTCTTCCCATGTGGTCTGGCGGGTCAAGGCAAGAATAACTCACGCTGGAAGAAGACGTGAGTCAAAGAGAACGGCCTCCAGGCGGAGAGAGAGCAGACAGCCTGACCACAGGCAGGCCCCTCAGGCCGCTTCCGACTCCCACAGGCCACGGGAGAGCCTTCCTGGAAACTGAATCCTCTGGCCAGGACATTTAATACCAAAATGAACCATATGTGGACCTTGGGACTCAGACCATCAGAGAGGAAGAGGAAGATGGATGAGATGCAAATAGAGTGTCTATAGATCAACCGCCTGAAACCTCGCAGTTGGTGACATGTAAATGGAAGAACATTCCTGAGCACTTGACTCGGCCAGGTGTGGCTCCCCCTCCTGACCAGTGCCCCACAGGACGGAACCCACCTGGCCAACCCAGCCAAAGGGGCCTCCTCTGCTCGGCAGCCTTATTGCGAGATGCCTTGGGTTCTGTGAAGGTGGGAGAGACTGAAGGTTGTCCTCTCTGGCAGGTCGCCATGAGCAGGCGAACAGGAAATGCTCATGGCTGATTCTGTTTCCCATAGGAATTTGTACCAGGGCAGCACAGGACAAGGGAGACACGGTCGCTGCCATCCATGAGTTGACCGTCTTCTTGAAGAGATAAATCTTGCCTGGGAAATAGCACAGTCCGGGGGGTGGGGAGGCATCCAATAGTGTGGATTGGAGCCTCAGCTGGGCTATTTATGGGGTGTGTGTTAGCATCTGCATAGGTGATGTCATTATTATCTTCCTCATGATACAGTTGAACTGACCAAGGACGTGTCAAGAGGGGTTGGTGGGACATGAGGAATGGAAAGAGGACAAGCTCATGAATGACTTCCTAAACGGGCTGCAGAGGGTCAGCTCGCCGTTGACATCAATCCGGTTGTAATGTGAACAATTCCTTCTGCAAAGCAGGCAGCCGTCACTCCCTGGGGACACAGCCAATAGTCCTTTCAGGCGTAGGGCAGGTGTCCTGGCATTCATGCTTCGCTCTACTTCTCAGGTCCTCATCACCCTAAGGACACCTCCAGTTGGCGTCTGGGCAGGAGACCTGACAACCCAGGAAGCCTGCTGTCTCAGGGCGGTCATTCCTCGGAACTGGACCCGACAGCTTCCTGGAGCAAGGCTGTGCTGTGTCTCCTGTCTTCTCTCATGTCCCAGGGAGGAGAACCAGGCCCTGTCTGCGGCTCCTGCCCAGCTTCTCATCCATCCTCCCCTGACCGCAAGGAGCCTGGCTTGGAAGATCCCAGGGAACTCCAGGATAGGCCACAGCCCCCGGACTCAGCCCAGAGAAGAAAAGGACCTTTGAGATCCCCCAGTGTGTTTGAAACAAGAATGTGCAGGGAGCCCTGGGCCCCAGGAGGAGCCAGAAGCAGCATGTTTGGGCAGAAATGCCCCCACAAATGCTTCTCAGTGGGTTTGATTTGATGTTGCCTCACCCGTCTTGAAAACCACAAGGGCCCTAAAGGTAGATACATAGACAACCTTTAGCTGACAGATCCGAGGTCACCCACTTCCCAAGCTTCCATCCACGTTTACCTTTCTGTCTTTCATTCTTAATCTTCTGGCTCTGGCCCTGGTAGAAGTTTGGGAAGCTCTCCAGCAATCGTAAGCACTGTGTTAGATGATGACGATGGCTACCACTTATTAAACACCTTCCCCACAAATGCTTCTCAGTGGGTTTTACTTGATGTTGCCTCACCGGTCTTGGAAACCACAAGGGCCCTAAAGGGAGATACATAGACAACCTTTAGCTGACAGATCCAAGGTCACCCACTTCCCAAGCTTCCATCCACGTTTACCTTTCTGTCTTTCATTCTTAATCTTCTGGCTCTGGCCCTGGTAGAAGTTTGGGAAGCTCTCCAGCAATCGTAAGCACTGTGTTAGATGATGACGATGGCTACCACTTATTAAACACCTGTCCATACAAACCAGCTCCTAGGCCAGTGATGGCGAACCTATGACACACGTGTCACCCTGGTAGAGTTTGGGAAGCTCTCCAGCAATCGTAAGCACTGTGTTAGATGATGACGATGGCTACCACTGATTAAACATCTGTCCATACAAACCTAGGCTAACTGCTTCACAGGTGTTATTTATATCCTCATAAGAACCATGCAGAACAGGTGATATTCTCACTGCTTCACAGGCGTTATTTCTATCCTCATAAGAACCATGCAGAACAGGTGATATTCTCACTTTATAGATGTGGAAGTTGAGGCCAAAAGAAGCTTAAAAACTTGCTTAAGGTCACACAGTAAGTCAGTCGTTGAGAAAGGGGTATAAAATTAAGTCTACCTGACCCAAAACTCTTTATTTTTTTTTTCACTAAATCACATTGCCAACCAAATCCTATGGTACAGATATTCCAATTCAGGACCACCCATGTCATGGCACACATAGGAAGTATAACATTTGTATGGCATGGGGCAGCAAACAGATGTTGCTGTTTATGGAGGTGTGACATGCCTGGGGGCTCTGGCAGCCCCACATCTGGCTCAGCAGTGAGGGGTGAATGGACCAAGATTTCCACACTTAGAGACCCATCCCCAGACCCTATTTTTGGAAACTCTGTCTTAAGTTGTTGATTAAATCAGTACTTTCCAACTTGGGTAGTCATTAGAATCACCTGGGGAGCTTTAAAAGCTACCTATGCTCAAGCCATACACACTCCCTGGGAGTGGGGCTTGGGTGTGGGTATTTTGGGGAAAGCCTGCTGTTCTTGCTGATGCCTCATCCACACAACAATCCCCCTTCACCCCCCAATCCTGGTCCAGCCTCATGTTCCAACCCTCATCACATACACACACACTGCATGCCCTAAAGAGCAAAGACCATGTCTGTCTTATCCATCCCTAGACACCATGACTAGCATAGGGTCTGGCATGTAGTAGATGCACCATGAATTTTTTTGAATGAATAAATGTTGATTATCTTGGAAAGAGTTTAGGCAAGGTTCTTACATTTTCCTAATTGAACAACAACTTTTCACATAGCATGATAGTGTCACATAGGGGATAATATTTGTTGAGTTAATTTTTCTTCTTCACATTTAGAATTTGAAACGTCAGTTTGTACTTTAACACAGAGGTCTCCACACTGACTACAAATGATAATCAGGTGTGTATCTAAATATACCCCAGACCAACTATTTCCTTCAGTTCAGAAAAAAAGAGCTTTTGCTCTCCTCAGGCTCATATGCAAGTATTGCATTGAGACCCAAATAGAGGGAATGACTTTAGCCCAGCGACAGTCATATGTCCACTTACCTGGAGGGGAGCACCCAGGGAGGAACCGAAGGAACAGGGAGATGTAAACTATAGCACATGAGACAGAAGGGAGGATGAGAGGTTCAGCATCCTGTGTCAATTGGTCAGCTCTGGGTCTTGGATAGGACAGAAAGCGAAAAAACCTCAGGCTCAGATGGACTCCAGCTGTCTCTAAAGCTAAATGACCACCTTAGTTAGATCTATAGCATCTCTGAGGAGTAAGAGGCTCTGTCAGATGAAACGGTTGTAGAATGCTTCTTAGAAAAGGTCAACACTAACTGAGACTCCTGCTACTAGGAATGTGGTAGACCAGGTGTCCAGAATAGCCCCCTGCTCGAAACAACTACAAATGCAGGGGAAATATGTTTATGATCTTCAAATGCCCCATGAACTAGCAAGAAAGAACTGAATACTCTGGCCAAGGAAATAAATGAAGGTAGAACTCAGAAGGCAAGAAGAGCATTGCAAAGCACTTGAAGGAATTTTCTGGATCTAGTGAACTTGAGAATTGATATTTTTGGAACCTTTTGAGGTTTTGTGGACAGGAAACCAAAGCCAGGTCTGTCTAATAAAAGATGTCTCATAAAATAAGATTCTCCAAGGGCTATCCCCTCCCCTCATGTAAGAAAGGACCAGAAATAAACCCAACCTCTGTTTTAGATTTGGGGAGCAGGTAGCACCTGCAAGGCAAATTTCTTATCTGGATTCTTGGCACTGGAGTGGAGGCAGAAATATCTTTCTTGAGAACTACAAGCCAGACTTCTTATAAAATTGTAGCTGGAATTCATGCTACATGGGTCATCTGAAAAAAAAAAAAAAGCAGGCAGAAAATTTAGATTAAATGATATCAGATTAAACCAGTGGTTCTCAACCTTCTGGCCCTTTAAATACAGTTCCTCATGTTGTGACCCAACCATAAAATTATTTTCATTGCTACTTCATAACTGTAATGTTGCTACTGTTATGAATCGTCATGTAAATATCTGATATGCAAGATGGTCTTAGGCGACCCCTGTGAAAGGGTCGTTCCACCGCCAAAGGGGTCGCGACCCACAGGTTGAGAACCGCTGGATTAGACTATTAACAGGCACCCGAAGAGGCAAACAGAAATCTTCTCTGAAAAAATTCACCTTTTCCCTAGGCCTCAAAGAATTTCCAGCAATTTCTTAGGAGGATGAGAAGCTCACAGCTGAAAATCACCACCAATGTAAGGAAACAAGGCCCCAAGAGCAAGAGCCAGCGGAAGGGGCAGGCAGCAGAACCAACTTGCAATGACTTCTGGTTGTGAAATTATCAAACAGAATATAAATGTTTTCCAATAAATGGAAGATAATCTTTAAAACTCGAGGAAAGAATAAGCAGATTTGTAAAAAGAATAAAACAGAACTTCTTGGAAATAAGAGTCTGGAAATAAAATAGAAATTAAAAACTCAATGGATATATTTAACAGCAGACTATATACCATATGAAGAGACACTTTGAGACCTGGAGGAATTATCCAGAATACATCCCAGAGTGATAAAGAGGCAGAAAATGTAAAATAGATTAAATAAAAGCCATAGAGTACAGAATGAAAAGATCCAAGATATGTCTAACCGGTGTTTTAAAGGGCGAAGAAAAAGGAAATGGGAAGAGGCGATTTGACGGCACAAGAGCTGAAAATGTCTCAGAACCTGTGGCTGACACCAAGCCGCAGGTGCAGAATCTGAGCTGAGTTGCCAAGATAGAAAGCGTGGAATTCGGATGCTCTGAGATGAGGCGTGTGGGAAGCAGGGTGGCCTCAGAGTACGCTGATGGGACAGCACCTGGGAACTAGCCTTCTATGAACAGGCAGAGGCTCCCAGCCTCCAGGAGGCTTTGAGGACGATGGGAAGCACAGAGAGGTGCCATTCCCCCTGATGGAGGTCCCGGGGAAAACACGGCCTGCTCCGGGGTGAGGTGGCAGGAGCAGCAGGGTGGTTCTGTTTTATCATTCGGGGGCAATATCCTTCTGAGAAAGGGAGAGAAGAGAGAGTGTATGTCCGCTGTTTGGATTGGGGAATTGAAGCACGAAGAACAGAGCCGTAAAGGGCATTTAGGTGGCACCCCGGACCTGGCCTTTCTGCTGTTCTCCAGGGCAGGTGCCAGTAGGTGATTCACACAGATACTCTGCTTCCCTGTGTTTGGCACACGAGCCTCAGTGACGGATGGAGCCTCGATGGGACTCTCAAAAGTAAAACTAAACCACAAAAGGACGTTGTGGCGCAACAGTCTCTCCTGGGCCCAGGTCTGGATGCCTTCCCTCACGAGCAAAGCCCCAATTACCCACGACCGTCTCCACCTGATGACGGAGGCCCGGCCCATGCAGCGTGGTGACGTCTACGTGAGTGACGAGTAAAGCTGGGCACAGCCGCTGTCACTGGGAACTGAAAGTGGGTCTGACGCATATTGCTCTGCGTGCAATGAGGGGAAAGAGAAACTCAGCGGTGCTGGATTGTGTGGGTGCGTCGGTTCCCACCCCACCTCCACCTCTACCTTCTCCCGGGTCACTCCAAGATGATTTCGTTTAAAGAGCCGGAGACACTGTTGGCCCTGGTTGTGTTCTCCAGCTCATCTCAAGTCCAATCCCAGGCCTATCATTGTCACAGTTACTTAGCATCTCCAAGACTCAGTTTTTTTACCCACACAATGGGCTCTGGACTAACTGTTGGAATTAAATGAGACTGCATATGTCTTTATACATTTATCAATAAATGATAAATACTATTATCAGGCTTGCCAAAACCGGTTTGGCTCAGTGGATGGAGCATCAGCCTGCGGACTGAGGGGTCCCAGGTTCAATTCCCGTCAAGGGCATGTACCTGGGTTGCGGGCACATCCCCAGTGGGAGGTGTGCAGGAGGCAGCTGATTGATGTTTCTCTCTCATCGATGTTTCTAACTCTCTATCTCTCTCCCTTCCTCTCTGTAAAAAATCAATAAAATATATTTTTTAAAAATATATTATTATCAGGCTCATTTCTGGTATTCCCACATTGTGATTGAATTACACAGCCAGGAATTTCTATTTGCCTATCATTAGACAAATGGTTGCTTTGGGCTTGAGGTTTTGAAGGAGGACTTAGAAAATTGTCATAGAATTTCAAAATAAAGTGGCAAGAATGTTAAAAGGAAGAGTAAACGTGCCTGTGGGGAAAAGTGAGTGAGTTCAGAGTTGTACTTTCTCTAGCTTCGTATTCAGTAGTGATTCTCAGCTGGGCAGCCTAACCTTTTTCTGGGTCTCAAACACATCCTTCCCGTTTTGCCACTTTCTTACCCCACTGTGCGAAATGTGGCCCAAGGGGTTGAGAGTGAGGTGATGGGACCCTGGCACATAGAGACGATGTTTTCATGTGTGCATATGAGAGAATCGGCAGTGTGGTTAGATGGCAGGACCTCGGGTGTATCTGAATCTAAGAAATGGGACCCCAGTGCCACAGCCAAGACTGTCGACAATTCAAAAGTGTGTCATAGACCAAATCATGTTCGGAAATTCCATTGTACACGTTTGAAGAGCAGGCACCGTGGGTGGTCCAAAGGGATCCAGCAAGAACATGACAGTGGGAAAAGAAGGAAAGGAAAAATTAGATTCAATAAAAGGGGGGGGAAATTTCCAAATGGTGAGTTCGTTCTGTTTGGCTGCAATATCAGCCCTCCAGGGAACATGGTGGGACTTGAGTCATTTAAACCTTGGCCGGGAAAAGTCGTGGAGGATGTACAATAGACAAAGCTGGAGTTTGGATCAGTCTGGTGGTGGGAGCAGGAGACCCACTAGGTGATTTTAATCGGCAGGGCTCTGATTCACCAGACGTGCCCCCTGCTGTCAGAGCCCCGCTGCTGGGGGCCGACTGGGGCCGAGTGACGGGCGGTGCCTGGACACGTGTGAAGGGCTGTGTGCGTAGAGGGGGCGTTTTCCAAGCCATCATTGTCTTGTTTCCTCAGACCGACTGGCTGTTTGGAAAGTTAGCATGTTCCCTCTCTTAATAAATTTCACATTTTTTGCAAAGAGTTTGTTTTATGGAAAAAAGAACAGAGGCAGGGGGCGGATATTCCATCTGAGTTTGCAGGAAATAATCTTTTTAATTAGGAGGCTGCCACACATTTCGGATTTTCCAATAGTGCTTAAGTTCACTGCCGTCATATATTTGCGTGTTTTTTTTAATAAAATACACGGCTATTAATTATTTGTTTTTCCTAGAAAGTACTGGTTAAGGTTATTTCTGTGAAATTTGACCATTTTGGGTCACTAGCGTGATCAATATTTGGTTCAATAGCATGTTCTATGGGGTTTGGTTCATACAGTTATTTGACATCTGGAACCATCACCATACACTTAGTATACACCAGGACTTTACATTCAGCAGCATCCATAGCAAGTCCAATGCTAGGTAAACAGAGAGTGCTCAGTAATTGCACATGAACCAATTTATTTTGTAAGTTGCCCGAAGTATAGCAAGAACTCTTCCAGGGCCCCTGCAGGGAGCAAACCTCTGGGTGATGAAATCCAAGCCACTTTGTAGAACCAGGTTGCTTTCCATTTCAGAAACACAAGAATCAAGGTGGCAGGGGTGTGGGTCGGGGGGAGAAAGGCAAGCTAGATTTTACAGTCAAGAGATCTGGATTTGAATGCCACCCGTCTCATGTGTGACTCATCAAAGGACGTAAGCAATATCCCAGCAGCCCACCCCAGCCTGGCTTCTGAAGCTGTGTGACCGGGGAGCTATCTCCAGTGCCTCCTGCGGGCCCCCTAACTGGGCGAAACCTTGCCCAGCACCAGCCAGAGCCACGCTGCCCCGAGTCAGTGATGGTCTCCTGGCTGCTATTTCTAGGAAAGATGAGATGAGAGTATTCTCATTAAGTAGGAGCTTGTCCAGGGAGTTTTGCCCACACGGCAGAGCCAAGAGAAATCAAGACGGAGGTTTTGGTTCGCATTTCCGTTTTGGACATGACTTGCCATGTGATCTTTGACAAGTCCTTCAACGTGTGTCTGGGCCAAGCGTTCGGTAAATGTAAAGGGGCAGTTACAGCTGTTACTAGCAGTCATTCCTGCGGGTGATTTTGTCTGTAGGCTTGTTTGTTTGCATGTTAGCTACCTCAGGTATCTTGTTCCTCAAAGGATTTGCAACAGCTTAAGAATGAGGTAGCACCCTGAAGAAAGCTGCCCAAACCAGACCCCTTTCTCTGGCTCCCTCAATATTTAAATGCTGGTCATTAAAAGACAAGGAGCTGCTGGGTCTGCCGCTCGCATCCTGGTCCTGCTCACCCTTCACCATGTAACTTGGGAAGATCACTTCACTCTCTGAAACGTGGGGTCCGCAGCAGGTCCACAAATGCTTCCCATAAAGAGATGATGCCTGCTCAGCCGGTGTGGCTCAGTGGATTGAGCATCGTCCCATGCACCAAGACACTGGTTCGATTCCCTGTCAGGGCACATTCCCGGGTGACCAGCTCGATCCCCAGTAGGGGGCGTGCAGGAGGCAGACCAGTGGATTGAGCATCGTCCCATGCACCAAGACACTGGTTCGATTCCCCGTCAGGGCACATTCCCAGGTGACCAGTACGATCCCCAGTAGGGGGCGTGCAGGAGGCAGACGATGGATGTTTCTCTCTCATAGATGTCTCTCTCTCTTTTCCTCTTCCTTCTTTTCTCTCTAAAAAATCAATAAAAGTGTATTAAAAAAAAAAAGATGTTGCCTAATTCCTCTCCCTCTGAATGCAATAATTCAACGAATTCACTTCTAACTCATTGACGTACAAGGGCGGTGGAGGTGATGATGCATGACTTCCAAGGCTAGGCCTGGTGCTCTCTCTCAAGACACACACTTCTGGAGCTCAGCCGCCTGGAGCCGCCTTGCTGGAGGGGCCACATGGAGACAGAGATAGTGAGAGATGTCTGGGGCCCCAGCCATTCCAGTTTCCCAGGCTCATTAGTGAGGCCCCTTCAAGATGATCCCGGCCACATGCATCCAGTGACTGCAACCTCAGGAGAGGCACTGACTCTCCCAAAGCACTGACACACACACACTGAGAGGTCAAAACGGCCAGGGTCATTCTAAGCCACTAAGCTTTGGGGCAGTATGTTAAGAAGTAAAGATACCGCATACAGGGGCTTTCTATCCTCTCCTCTCCAGGGAACCCCTAAAGACTGAACATTATTCAGGGAGGTCCCAGAGGGCAAGCCCAAATGCATCTTGGAAAGTGTTTCCATTACTGGCACCCACATCCTATGGTTTTTCTGAAACAGATACGGGAATCTAAGAGCTGGAGACTCCTAACTTTAATACTGATCTTGGGCAAATCACTTCAGTTCTCTGGGACCTCAGGTTTACCTACTATACATAGAAGAGCCTTTCTCCGCTCCTCGTACTTCCCAGGAGTATAAAGTCTACAACCTGGAACTTGCAGGTTGATAAAGCACTTTGAATCCCACAGAAGACCCTGTGTCACAACACATCTTCCTCACAAACACCCTGTGTGGGCTCAGCGCGCTCCCCGAAGGCAACAGGAAGGAAAGGCCCGGCTGTGGTTCTCCGGCCCCTCCAGCCCTTGGCCAGTCACCTCTCCCTGCCTATACAATGAGTGGATTGGCCCAGATGCTCTCCATCTCTTCCCAGCTGTGGGATGCTGCTAACAAGACGAGAAGAGATAGACTCACTGTCATCAGAAGTTACCAAACCAATGAGGAGGCTGACCCAACCCTGCAAACACTGGAGTACAACAGGCAATAGTGTTAATAGGGGTGGTGCATTTGGAGACAGCCACATCTACAGAATCTAAGGCCCAGACAGGGAAAAATCATCTTCAGCTGCTCCTAAAGGATGGTGCTATAGCCTGAATGTTTGTGTCCACCAAGATTCATATGTCAAAGCCCAATCCCCAGTGTGATGGTGTTAGGAGGCAAGGCCTTTGGCAGGTGATTAGGTCATAGGGTGGGGCCCCCGTGAATGGGATTAGTGCACTTAGAAGCCCAGAGATGACCTCTCGCCGCCAAGTGAGGATAGAAGGAGAAGATGGTCATTTGCAAACCAGGAAGAAGGCCCTCCCCAACATGGACCTGCCGGCACCCCAATCTGGGACATCCCAGAACTTCGAGAAATAAATGTCTGTTGTTTAAGCCACCAGTCTATGGTGTCTTGTTATAGCAGCCCAAAATGACTAAGATGGTGTCATAGTCACAATTCTTACTTGCCAACAAAAGAAGCCATTCTTGTTCATTTAAGAAAAAAAAAAGAGGATTTAATCAGGACTCTAAGCAAGGCCACAAAATGTCCAGGTGAGCCAATCTCTGAAGCCATTAGCCATAACGTGCCCAACTGCACGAAGGGGTTTTTTGGGAAGACCTCACAGCCCCTTGGCACCTGGGACCCTTTGCACTGGAATCAGGAGGCTCAATACTTCCACATCCTCAGGAACCAAGTGTCTCTCTACCTCCCTGATGGGGACACCGCCTCCAATCCAGCTCTCATGTGGACACAATGCAGAGCACAGGGGTCTAGAGATGCAAGTTTTCTCCCTTCTCCCTTCATAATGTGGTGTTTGGAATGCAGGCGCTATCCAAACTGTGGGGGCAGTATGCAGAGAGGTGACAAATGCCGCCACAGAGGGGGCCCGTGTGAATAAGCCGAGGATGAAGGAGGAGTAGCCCTGTCAGGAGAGCGAGCCGCATGTAGGAGGGGCCAGGCCAGAAAGAATGTGGACACTGGACGTCTCTCCTAACTGGTGCAGAAAGGCGGGGAGTGGCTGAGACACAGGGGAGGGGGCCAGGCTGATGAGCCACGAGCCCCGCAGAGCCCCCCATCTCGAGGTGCCTGTCGCCTGGCTGTCTGAGCCCCTTCCTCTGGCTCCCGCCAGTCCTGCTCTGTCATTTGGAAGGAGCACCCTGCTTTTTCCCCACAGCCGTCCGTCATCTTGTCTTCCCCTTCCCAACGGGGCGAATGCGTTTCTCTTCTGCTGCACGTGCCAACACACGTGGAATGTGCTGGCAGCAGGCACTGCTCCTGTGTTGGTTTTGGAACCCATGAGCAGGTTGCCCTTTTCTCTCCCATCTGGGCTACAAGCATGCCATCCAGGGTTTCTCTGAATTTTCTGAACTCTGGGCTGCAACTCAAGCACCCCCATCACCACCTCACGCCTGCCTCCCTCCACACCTCTCGCTGGGCAGCATGGCAGGCGGGCCCTGGGTGTAGTCCCAGCTTGTGGTGACCCCTCCGCTCAGGGCTCAGAGGCCAGGTTGGTACAGAGGGACAGCTGAGCCCCCACTGGAAATTGGGAATATATATTCTGGCAGCAGTAAGGACAGGCTGCGAAATTCTTTTAGGGTTGAACTTCTTTTAAGGAGCTGGGTTTGGCGTTAGCATATTCACAGGCAGCGGAAGTTAGTGGGGGCTGTGAAAAGGGAAAAGAGCAGGGGAGAGCTGGAGAGGTGGGAGGGTGGCAGGAGGAACCCTAGCCATGTGTCCAGAGAACATCAGTGCCCGCCACCTGGTAGGTGCTGCACAGACTGCTGGGTAAAATGCAGGAGCAAGCGACACATGGAGCATTTCGAGTGCACTCTATTAGACCGATTCATCAGCCAGTGTCAATCTAGGAGCCCCATCAAGTCTACATCCATAACGTTCCTGCACCAGTTCAGGGAAGTCCCCACACTCTTTCTTGCCCCAGCATCTCCTCCATGCTGCTCCCTCTCCTGCTTAAACCTAGGGTGACCAACCATCTCGGTCTGCCCAGGATGGAGGGGTTTCCTGGGATGCAAGGGTTTTACTGTTAAAACTGGATGGTGGATCACCTTAAACCCTCAAAGGGCTCCTCATTAGATAAAGAAAAAGCCCACATTCCTTAACAAGACCTTCCATAGCCTGCGAGCATGCACGCACGCGCACACACACACACCCTGGACCCTGCTGGGTGGGCTCCAGCAGGCACCCAGCTGCCCCTCCCCCTGCGCCTTCGCTCATGCTGTTTCCTGAGCCTGGAAGGCCCTCTCGTCCCTCGCTTCCCCCTGCCAACACTCAGCGCTCCTGCTTCAGGTGCAGCTCCTGAACAAATTTCTCTACCCAAAGGAGTTGAAAACTTACGTCCACACCAAAACCTGCACACAGGCAGCTTTATTCATAGTTGCCAAGACTTGGGAGCAACCAAGATGTCCTTCAGTAGGTGACTGAATCAATAAATTGGCACATCCGGGCAATGGAATTTTATTGATGCTGAAAAGAAATGAACTCTCAAGCCAAGAAAAGACATAGAGGAACCTTAAATGCATATTACTAAGTGCAAGAGGCCAATCTGAAAAGGCTACATACAGTATGATTCCTATTACATGACATTCTGGAAAAGGCAAAACTAAAAGATCCATCAATGTGATTTCTTTTTTTTTTTAATCCTCACCCAAAAATATGTATTTTTTTTATTGATTTTAGAGAGAGAGAGAAACATTGCTGTGTGAGAGAAGCTATCGGTTGCCTCCCATTATGCACCCTGATTAGTGATTAAACCCACAACCTAGATATGTGCCCTGACCAGGAAGTGAACCGGCAACCTTTTGGTATATGGGACAATGCTCCAACCAAGTGAGCCTCCTGGCCAGGGCCACTTGGGGAGCATTTTAAACAACAAAACCACCAACATAAAACATAAAAATGCAAAAAACATGGCACTAAATAGATTGGGAAAGGGATACTTGTTTAAACTATGAGAGCTGAAACCTTGTTTGACCTCAACTGGGATCAAAGTTTTTGCCAATCTGCTCATGTGCACAGAGGGCTGCAGAAGCACCACATGTATTGATTTGTGGTTTACAAACAAATTTTAGTGAGTCAGTAAATTAGTAAATATGGAATTGATGAAGAAGGATCATCAAATACCTCTATACATAAAAGCCTAAGCGACCAAACAACCAGTGTACTGGTCGCTATGACGTGCACTGACCACCAGGGGGCAGGCGCTCAATGCAGGAGCTGCTCCCTGGTGGTCAGTGCGCTCCCACAGCCAACCTCCCACGGCCAGCTAATCTCTGGCGGCCCCTCCCTCCAGCCAGCCCCGATCAGCCCCGGTCACCGGCCAGGCCGAGGGACTCCACCATGAATGAATTTCATGCACCAGGCCTCTAGTGTATATATACCGGTATATATATATACACACACACTAGAGGTCTCTGGCAGCCCCTCCCTCCGGCCGGCCCCGATCAGCCCCGGTCACTGGCCAGGCCGAGGAACTCCACCGTGCATGAATTTCATGCACCAGGCCTCTAGTGTATATATACCGGTATATATATATACACACACACTAGAGGCCTGGTGCACACATTTCATGCACAGGGGCGTCCCTCAGCCCGGCCTGCACCCTCTTGCAATCCGGGACCCCTCGGGGGATGTCCGACTGCCAGTTTAGGCCCGATCCCTGTGAGATTGGGCCTAAACTGGCAGTTGGACATCCTCTCGCAATCCAGGACTGCTGGCTCCTAACAACTCACCTGCCTGCCTGATCACCCCTAACCGCCTCTGCCTCAGCCCCTGCCACCGTGGCTTTGTCTGGAAGGATGTCCGGAATGACGTTCAGAAGGTCGTTTGGTTGTCTGGTCTAATTAACATAGTATGCTTTTATTATTATAGATATGCAGTGTTTTTCTACTTAAACAATCAATAAGAATATGTTTAATGTTTGCCCTTGACCACAGAGTTGCCCCCAAAGCCTGCCTTTCGGCAGCATGCAGAGTCTCTAACCAGCCCTCTAATGGGTAGAGATGTTCATATTTACAGAAAGGAGCCAATCTTTCACCAGACCCCCAATAGGGCAGAGACAGCAGAAAGCAGAGAACATGTCAACCCTTTCTTATTGTTAAAGGGTTGACTTCTTGGGTGTCTATAAACAGCTGCTTCTTGGGGGCTGGCAAAGATGCATGTCCCCTCCAGGGCACGAGAACACAGGTAGCACACACCATCGGGCCAGCCAGGCCTGTGGTGAAGTTTGTCTCTCCTTATCAGGACTTCCATGTCTTCATTCACTCATTTATTCACACCATCCGTTTATTCACCATTCATTTATTCACACCATGCATTTATTCACACCATGCATTTATTCACACCATGTATTTATTCACACCATGCATTTGCATCCACTTCATCAACCTTTATCTGGGGCAGAGTGTCTTGTTCTGTTTTGTACCCCCCCACCCCCGTCCCCTCGGCACCCAGCCTTCCAAGGCCAAGTTGGAGTGATAAGCACTATCTGATCAGCATGAAGGGAATGGATTCCTCAATGAACTCCTGGTTGGCCAGCTCACAAGAGTCCCCTGGCAGTGAAGGAACCAATGGAGCGGGATCCTGGGTGGGATGTTGTGGCTCATCCACTCTCCCACTCCAGCTTCCCAACCTCCTCCCAGAGCTGCCAGCCAGTGTGCCTGCCGCCGCCAGACGTGGCCCAATGGGAAGGAGCGCTAGAGCAGAGGCGAATGGGAGCCTGGGGGGCTGCTGGAGAGAGGTGCACAAGTTGAGCAATATTGCTTCCTGCTGGAAAAGCCACTTTAAATCTCTTCTCCAAAGTGGAAAATGCAAATTCACACTGCATAAGGTACTAAATTATATCTAGTTGTCGATGGTCTAACAGGGTTTCAACCTTTGGCTTGTCTTCCCAAGGGCCTTTTAAAGTCCTGTGAGTAAAACTGTGTCCTCCTGCCACCCACGCTGCCATCCGGCCACCCACACAGCCACAGAGCTATAGAGGCGCTAAGGGACAGCGACCAGAACCGGTCAGTGGGTGCGCGTCAGAACAGCGGTCCAGGGCACAACGCAGCATGCGGAGCCATCCCCAGGCCCACAGCAGATGGGCTCTCAGCCTGAGGTGAACACGTGGAAGGAATACTCTGCCATCAGGGTTGGGGATGTGTGAGTCCCCAGAGAATACTGCCCCCCCCCCCCC
>NW_005355115.1:2858764-2910062 GCF_000412655.1 Myotis brandtii
CCCTGAAACCCCCCTCCCCCACCAGGGATTATACAAAGCGTTATTGCCATCTTGTGGTGAGCAGAGGTGGGCCTCGGAGTCCTCGCTGACTTCTCCTGGCTCCTCCTAAGTAACAAGCTCCCCAGGGGCTTACCCATGTTCCTGGAAATGCAGTCCTTCCCTCGGGCTTGGCTGCCCAACACCTCCTCTGACCCCAGGGCCTGGACCAGGAGCCAGGAGATCAGCCGTGTGCTGGAGGAGACTCCTATCTGGGCCCATCCCTCCTCTGTAAAGCTGTCCCGGCATCGCAAGCCCCTAAGATCCCTTCCAGCTCTTACATGCAGTTTATACTGCATCACTGTTTTGTACAAGGCACCGTGGGGGACCCAGAAAGAGATGGCAGCCACTTCTCCCCTCATAGCTCTGAGCATCATGTTGGGGCTGCTGAGAGACTGTGCCCCGAACGGGCCTGAGGTAGTAAGGACCTCTACTGTTCTCCCTTTAAGAATTCCCCAGTCAGTCCCTCTTAGTAAGTAAGGAAAAAGCACTTAGTAAGTGCTTTCTCTCCCTGCACTTAGAGATGGAATACAACCTTTCGATGTCTGGTGGCCAGAGGGACAGACCTGGGAAAAGGCATAGAGAAAGTGTGTGTGTGCCCATGTGTGCGTATGTGTGCACGTGTGTGCATGTGTGTGCCTGTGTGTCCATGTGCCTGTAACATGTGCATGTTCCTGCAGGTGCATATTTCAGAGTCTGTTCCCATAGGAGTAGAGACAAGGCCTGAGGGAAGACAGAGGGTGCAGAGCAGCTCCTGGCCTCCGGGAAACAAATCCTGGCTTTTCTTCCTGAAAATCCAGGCTGGGCCTGGGGAAGCCATCAAGTCCACTTCTCAGGGGCTGTCCTCAGGGCTGGACGCTGCAGCCTTCATAGCCACTGTTTCAGCTCTGGGTATTGTATTGTCTGTGACAAAAGGAGCAGATGTCACCCTGTGTCTTCCTGTGCTCTTCTCGTTCCCTCCGTCACCCTCTAGAATACCCCCCTCACTCCCTGTGTCATTGCTCTAGAATACACTCCTACTCCAGCTGTCACCATTCTAAAATACCCTCCTACTCCCTCTGTCACTACTCTAGAATACCCCCTACTTCCTCTCTCACCACTCTAGAATACCCTCCTAACTGGCTCTGTCACCACTCTAGAATTCCCCTCTCACTCCCTCTCTCACCACTCTAGGATACCCCCCTTACTCCCTGTGTCATTGCTCTAGAATACTCTCCTTACCTCCTCTTCACCACTCTAGAATACCCTCCTACTCCCTCTGTCACTGCTCTATAGTACTCTCCTCACTCTCTTTGTCATCACTCTAGAATACTCCCCTCACTTCCTGTGTCATTGCTCTAGAATACTCTCCTTACCCCCTCCTCATCACCCTAGAATACCCTCCTACTCCCTCTGTCACCAGCGCTGCTTTGTCCTGGGAACCAGCCAGCAGGCTCCATCCCCATCCCTGTCCATCCAATCTCATGCTCACAGCCAGGCTTTCTCTCTGTGACTGTCCCCGATCAGCCACCCGGGGACTCATGGAAAGAGGCAGGTTCCTCCTTGGGAGTCCTGTGACGAGGTGTTTTAGATCCAGGAGGCCCAGCCCCGCCATGTTGAGCAGGGCAGTGACTGACAACTGTGGGGAAGTTCGTTTTTCATACTTTCCAGAGAGAATGTTGCCGAAACCTCATAGGTTCAGGTGAACGGGAGGCAGGGAGGCAGTATCAGGAGACTGGAGTTGTCACCATTCCCCCGTGGAGGAGGGCAACCCAGTCCGGGGGCCTAGCAGGTCTCTAAGAGCACTGGGGTTAATGCATGAAGCTTCCACACCCTCTGCCAAGGATGATAAGTCAGAATTACTGCGCCCGTTTTACGGGAGGGAAAACCGAGGTATGAGGTTCGTCTGTGAAGTTCACGGCTCCAGTATTAATACTATTCATGCACATATACTTTACATTACATACAATGCTGTTTACACCTATTTCCCATATTTTTCTTTTCCTTCACCTTTCTTGATCCCCAGCAGCTCTGGGAGGTCAAAAGGCCAGGCTGACCGCCTCTCAGCCCACGGCATAGCTCTGCTAGCACACGGTTCCTCTGTTTCCGGCCGGGAACCCTGTTGGTTGCTTGACTGCTTTCATTTCCAACTCACTCCCTTATTGCTCTCCTTACAACGTCCAAGTAAAACCTGCCCCCCGCACCCACGTAACGCCTGTGTCTCGGGGAATCCCATCCTAGCAGTTAGAGTGACTCAAATCTCCTTGCTTGTGTTGGGCCCCTAACCCTGAGTTAGCCAACCAGCCCAGGATGTCAGCCTAGTGGTGGTGGCTCAAACTGACCAGTTTAGACTGAAGGGAAAAGGGGGGTCCCCTCTTCCTGCCTGGACAGGACCTCAGAAGCAAGTGTCAGAGCTGGTGCAGGCAGCCACTTTGCAGCCCTGAGGGAAGTCAGCCAAAGGAACAGAATGAGAAGGCAGAGCAGGAAGAATGACAGGAAAACAAAGTTACTTCCCTGATCGTACCCTACCTGTAACCTGGCTCTGGATGACTTGTTAGATTGTACAGTAAACTCCTTATTGTTTAAGTTGCTTACACTGACTTTTCCCTTTATCCAAAGCATCCTAATGGGCACATCTGGGCGGACACACTTTCCCCCACTTCCACTGTTCGACATCTCCTTTCCCTCCCCTGGCCCTGTCAGAGCCAAGTCAGCACACACCGAAGGGGCCAGGGCATGCCAACCGTGCCTTCTGGACACCACACATGTCTTTGCGGTATCCGAAGGCTTTAAAAGCTGTGCAGGGATCTGCGGCCGAGCTCGGTCCTGCTTCCCATTAGGATAAACACATCCCTCAGTGAGGCGAGCCATGCTCAGCTCCAGAAATAGCCAGCCCAGCGGAGGAAAGGCACTGGATTTGACAGGCTCCCACCGCCATGTCATTATCATATAATCTCTTTTATCCGCCCCCTTCCCCTGCCTGGAACTCAAATTGCATCTTTAAAATGTCTAAATAGCAGTTTGGTGATCTCCAGTGATGCTACCCTTGATCCGGAGCTGGGAAAATCCATGTCAAAAGCCCAACTTTGGAGAATTCCGGGTGGGGGGTGGGAGGGATGTTTTCCATCTAGTTATTTTCCTGTGAAAAAAAAGGTGGGTTGAACATACTTGACAATCGATTACATTTCAATGTCCAAAGGTCCAGCTTTCAACTCCTGAATCAGTGCTGTCAACCCCACAGACCTGGCCTGAGCACCGACCGGTGTGGCTCTCTGCCCTCGGAACTGGCTAAGGACTCTTCCCACTGGCTTCCTGCCCCCAGGGCTAGCACAGCCAGGCATGGTGCAGATGCCCAGAGCTCCAGGAGAAATCAGGCGAGATGCAAAGAGGCAGTCCCCGGCACAAATAATGATGGCATCCCAAAATGTCGACTGGTAAGGGACCGCGTCAGAATTACTCCTGTGGCGCTGCTCAGGGCGGTCAAAGACGGTATCAGAGGCAAACAAAGGAAGCTCTCCAGAGAAGAGAGGGAGTCTGCACACGGGCTTGTTGGGGGCCAAAGGCATCTGAACTGGCTGTTTTGGAAATGGGTGAACTCCAAGTATCCAGGGCTGGCTCTGGGCAAAACTGGGCACCTGGTGGGAGTTTGTCCCCTGAGCCTGGCCCACCCCTTCCTGCCTCAGTGCCCACCTTCCACTCCTCCTCCTCCCCTTACTGAAACCTACTCCAGTTCCAAGTGCTGAGGAGACCCCCAGGGAGGCAGCCAGGGCGTAGGAAGATGGGGTGGGGCTTTCTAAAAGGGAATAAGCCTCCTTCGGCCAAGTCCGTTTCCAACAGCAGACTGGAGGACTTGGTGGGAGCGAAGAGCAGGGCCTCTATCCCTTGAGCACTCACGCCGCACCAGCCACTATGCCTACACTATCGCCTCACAGCCTCACAAGAATCGCATATTATGGCGATCACTGGCCCCAATTTACCGATGAGAAAGCTGAGGCTGAGAGAGTCAGGGCAGCAGGATTCAACTCTAGGTCTTTCTGCCACTCGAGGCCTGGCTTGTTCCACTACCTACCCTGCCTGCCTCAGAGGTCAGGTGGACTCTGACCTCCCCTAAACTGACCTTGGGAAGCAAAATACAACTCCCTGGTGGACCCAGAATATGCAGATTGGGCAGGGGCTGGGCATTGCAGACCTAACGTCAACCTTTTCTCTTCCTGCAAGTTGCTCCCAATCAATACTGAGCAGCATGGGCCACCCCAGAAGAAAAGACAATATGGAACTTCCTGGAAGTCCACTAAGTCCTCAAGTTTACAGGGACTTGTTGGAGTACCCCAGATTTCCACACTTCATCTCCTGTCATTGTTTCTCTTCTAGAGTAGCAACTACTACTTCCTTACGCCTCCTGTCAGACCCACCATGTTCTCATCTCTGCAGAATCTTCCTCGCCTTTTTCTTCTCCGGCTCCCACCCTCCTGACACACACACACACACACACACACACACACACACACACCAGTTCCTCTTGAGACCAAAATTGTTCCTTCACTTTTGATTGAGGAACATTCCCATCATCAAAATGAAATAACAGAACAGCAGAGCAGATCTGTTTCGAATGAAGAAGGTTTGGAGACAGGGGCTTTTCTGAGGGCACGTGTGTGTCCGGGCGGGGTGCCCTGTGTGTGCTGTGGGTGGGTGTTGACCTTGCCTGTGTGCCCGAGTGTGTGCTGAGAGACCTCGGAGCAGCAGAGCCCCTGTGCAGTCAGAATCTGGCAGCAGAAAATCTGCATTTCATCGCAAATGTTGTAAAAATAATCACACAGAAGACTCCCTAGCATTGAAACTATGTGCCCTTGACTTAGTGCCCAAGTGCGGGACATCTCTCTGCTGAGATGCTTATAAAGCTGTAAACTGTAAGTCAAAATTTCTTCAAGAACACGTCTTCTCTCATTAGGATGATTTTACTTCTGAGGGCGTTCCCGGCCTTTTCCGGGAAAAGGAGAAGGGGGTGGGCGGGACTTGGGGGCTTGCAGGGTGAAGGAGCGGCACAGGGAGGCTGCCTTAGATCCGTCTTAAAGATGTCTTTGTTTTTTAATTATCCATATCTTGGGCCACAGTGAAATCAGCCTCTCTCTGGAGTTTAAACTCAGATAAAATGCTCTGCGTGGCAGCCTTCTCTCTACCTCCCAGAAGGCAGCCTTCCCCCATTTTTTTAATTTTAGTTTTTTAATTTTTAGTTTTTATTGAATGTATTGGAGTGACATTGGTTAATAAAATCATATAGGTTTCAGGTGTACAATTCTATAACACATCATCTGTATATTGTCTTGGGTGTTCACCACCCCAAGTCAAGTCTCCTATCATCATTCATCCTCACTTTACCCTCTTCTCCCTGCCCCGCCCTCCTTTCCTTCTGGTAATCAGCCTACTGGTATCTGTGTCTATGAGTCTTTTCTTTGCTTAATCCCGTCACCTTTTTCGCCCATCGCCCCAACGTCCCTCCCCTCAGACAGCTGTCAGTCTGTAGCTATGTGTCTGCTCTATTGTGTTTGTTAGTTTGTTTTGTTCGTTAAATTCCACATGTAAGTGAAATCATATGGTACTTCTCTTTCTTTGGCTGGCTTATTTCACTTGTCATAATACTCTCCAGATCCACCCATGCAGTCGAAAAGGCTAAGACTTCCTTCTTTTTTACAGCTGAGTAGTATTCCATTGTGTAAATACCACAGGTTTTTTTTTAATCTATTCATTGCTGATGGACACTTGGACTGCTTCTAAATCTTGGCTATTGTAAATAATGCTGCAATGAACATAGGGGTGCATATATTCTCATACAGTCTTTAGAATTAGTGTTTCAGGTTTCTACAAACGTATTCTCAGGAGTGGAATCACTTCTCTCAGCAAAGTGGGAATAGAGGTAACATACCTCAACATATGACAAACCCACAGCCAACATCATATGGGCAAAAACTAAAAGTGTTTCCCTTAAGATTGGGAGCAAGACAGGGATGTCCACTTTTATCACTCTTATTCATCATAGTACTGGAAGTCCTAGCCACAGCAATCAGACAAGAAAAAGCAATAAAAGGCATCCAAATTGGAAAGGAAGTAAAGCTGTCATCATTTGCAGATAACATACTCTTTATAGAGAACCCTAAAGATTCCACCAAAATACTACTAGAACTGATAAGTGAATTCAGTAAAGTAGCAGGACACAAAATAAATATCCAGAAATCAGTTGCATTTTTATACACCAACAATGAACTATCAGAAAAGGAAATTAAGAAAACAATTCCATTTACAATTGCATTTAAAAAAATACCTTGGAATAAATTTAACCAAGGATGTAAAAAACCTGTACTCAGAAAATTATAAGACACTGAAGAAAGAAATTGAAATGAAGACAAATAAGTGGAAGCATATACTGTGTTCATGGATAGGAAAAATAACATCATCAAAATGTCCATACTACCCAAAACAAGCCATAGATTCAATGCAATTCCAATCAAGATACCAAGGCGTATTTCATAGAACTAGAACAAATATTCCACAAATTTATATGGAACCACAAAAGACCCTGAATAGCCACAGCAATCTTGAGAAAGAAGGACAAAGTTGGAGGAATCATGCTACCTGATATCAAACTATACTACAAGGCCATAGGAATCAAAACAGCATGGCGCTGGCATAAGAACAAGCATACAGATCCATGGAACAGAATGGAGAGCCCAGGAAGAAACCCATACCTTTATGGCCAATTAACATGTGACCAAGGAGGCAAAGACCTACCATGGGGAAAATATAGGCTATTCAATAAATGGCGTTGGGAAAATTGGACAGATACGTGCAAAAAGTTGAAACGAGGCCTTTCCCCATGTGCAGATTATGTATTGCTTCTCAACCACCTTTCGTGCCACTAAATGATTCTCCATGCTCAGTGAAGAAAACAGCCCAGCGGGATTTTATATTTATTCCCTGAATGCCGGCTTGTCCTCCACCTCGTCCCCGGGCGCAGCTCAGGCTGGACAACCTGCTGGGCTCTCTGCCCTCCGGGGGCAGCTCTGTGTCCTTGGCCTGGGGCCTGGCCAGGAAAAGGCCCCCAGAGTCCACTAGTCACAGGGCTGCCTCTGGGCCTGCAGGACTGTACTTTCAAAAGATGGGGAAGAACAAACTGCTTCTAGAAGTTTGCTAAGAAGGAGCTCAGGCCCCAGGCGCTTCCCTTCCAAAGCCCCCACCCCTCAGGCTCTCCAGTGGGTGGGCACCCCTCTTGGACTTTAAAACGCAGGTTTAGCCTAAGTGGGTTGATGCCAACCCCCCTGGCTCCCCACCCAGGTCCAAAATAAATTCACACCTCCTCATGTCCGTCCTATTAATCAGTCAGGCTGAGGGGAAACAAGCCAGCCACGCTCAGCCAGTTGGACAAGCCACAGAATATGTGTTTTCAGATATTTTTAAATTAATTTTATTTCCTGCTCATATTTTTAATTTCGCTTCCGTTACCACAGTGTAACTGTGCTGCACCTCTTGTAAGGAAAACTGCAAATTCTATAGTTAGACTCCCTCACTGCCGCTCCCCCAACTCGGGCTTTCTTTGTAGACCCTGCGAGCCCGCTAGGCTGTGGCCCTGGGGGGAGGCCCTCCCCAGCCCATTTCTCCTTCAGGTTCTAGTTTGTAGCTTTGCTGCCTCCCCCTCCCTTCTGTCACTTCCCGGCCCAGTTTGCACAGTATCTAGGGAGCCCTGAGACCAGCACCCACGCCCCAGCCTGGAGGGGTTGAGGTGCCCAGGGGCCGGCCTGGCTCCCTCCTCCCCTGCTCTCGTCCCTGCTACTCCTCTTTGCCCTCCTTCACTCCTGAGCCTCTTTAAAAAAAACAAAAGGCCTAAAGAGCAGGTCAAAATGTTTAAAAGAAACTTTAAAATGCTCTCCATACTAGTAGGCCATAATAATAGCAAACATTCACTAGAGCGAGAGTCTCAAGCACTAGGCACTGTCCTGAGACCTTACACAGATTCATTCCTTTCCTACTCACAACAACCTGAGGCGAATATTATATCATCCACTTCTGCGGGAGACTGAGGCACAGAGTGGCTGAAACTTGCCTGCGATCGCCCAGCCAGGATGGAAGGCTGGGATTTGAACACTAGGGCTCCAACAATTGCATGATTCTACCTCTCTACCTCTGAAATGGGGGGAAAAGCAGATTTTTATCATTTTTATTAGTGCAGTAGTATTTCCGTTGTAAAGAAGTCAATTATTTGATAGTCTCAACCATTCAGGCCTCAATCAAGAACTGAAAATGTAAGAAACAGGGGCCTTTGAGAGACTAAAGACTATGTCACAAAATTCAAATCCAAAGACTCCCAAGGAAAGCCCCTCAGGCCTTCCCAAAAGATCACAAAAATGGATTAACTCTTATTTTACATGCAGTTCTAACAGGCTTGGTGGGTGGTTTCCCAGCCACAGCCCATTAGAAACAACAAATTAGAACCAAGTTAATATCAACCTTGCAGGGAGGTGGAAGTCAAAACATAGCATCGTGCCCAGCCACATGTGCAGTCAATATAGATGATGTTAGTGATGAATTTCAAGTTAACATAGGGAAGTGCTTATATGATCGTTATAACTAAAAACAAGCAGGAAAGCCTGGCCAGTGTGGCTCAGTGGTTGAGCATCAACCTATGAACCAGGAGGTCACTGTTCCATTCCTGGTCAGGGCACATGCCCCAGTTTCAGGCTGTGGTGGAGGGGCAGGGGGGAGTGCAGGAGGCAGTTGATCAATGATTCTCTCTCATCACTGATGTTTCTATCCCTCTCTCCCTCTACTTCTTTTATAAAACCAATAAAAATATATTAAAAATAAAAATAAGCAGATTAAAATTATATCTACAGTAGGACTTCAACATGGCAAACAAGCAAACAAAACTCAAAACTATGAAAAGAGAGATCAAGTAGAAATATACCCAAATGTGGTTTTCTCTGAATGCCATGGGTGATTTTGTTTCCTTTCTACTTTTTTGTCATAGTTTCCCATTTTCAAATTTTCTGTAATGAGTGTGCAGTCCTTTTATAATGAAGAACTCCCAGTGAACTTTTAAAAAGAGAAATGAGGAAAGAGGAAGGGAGAGAGAGAAAAGGAAGGTTAGGTTAGGCAGCTGCAAGCCATGTAACGGGTAATGGGGGAAAGGAAGAGAAACTATTTAATTCACATCCAAAAATTCAAAATGCCTGACAGTCTAGAAGCCACTTCCTAGAAGGGCAAATGGCTCCACATAAATCAGTCTTGAATATATCACCATACTAGAGGCCCAGTGCATGAATTCGTGCACGAGTGGGGTCCGGCTGGCCCGCCCCAATCAGGGCCGATTGGGCTGCCCCACCAACTGCCCAGGGCACCCCCCTTGGCTGGCCCCACCCCCTAGTCCAACTCTGGTCAAACTCCGGGTCGAGGGGAAAATTTGCATATTACCCTTTTATTATATAGGATAGTCAACTGGCAATTAGAATAATAATCACTAGTAACTAAGCTCGTACCTCTTTCCAGGCAGGTGCTTTCGTTAGAAAATCACTGGGCTTCAAATAGTATGCTTTTCCTCAACTTACCCATGGAAACCTGAAGCATGACAATTGATTTTCCTTAGGGTGAGGGTCCCATTCTGTTCATGATATCCAGCTAAAGCAAGAGGCAAGAACCCCAAAGTGGGCATATTTCCATGTAAAATAGCTAAAATGAATGAGAGCTTTTTCATCTAAAGGGCGAGTTTCAGGTGTGAAACGCCTTGCAGTGACTACAAGACAGGTGCCATGAACTTATCCAGCCCTCGGCCTGAGGGTGCAGGGGTCACAGCAGGATGGGAACGCTCTGCCTCCCCTGTTGGAGGACCTTCTAGCACCTGGACGCAGTGCATTCCCTTCTGTGTGGATCAGGCCTGATGTTGCCCCAATACAGGGCCTCATGCCAGGGAAGCATCCAACACAAGGTCTGCTGAAAGGAAAGAGGGTGTGGGTGCAGGGAGTGAGGGGGGAAGGGAGGCAGGAAGGCTCTGTGATGTGTGGGCCCACGATTCTATTATTACACAGCCCCAGTCACTGAGGGAGCCTCAGCTAATGACAACAAGGCCTCTGCTAACATATAAATGGTGTCCAGGAAGGCTGCTTAAGCTATTAAGTTAGCTCTCTAATGAGCATCGTGTTAGGGAGTGGCATGCGGGAGGGATAAATTTCAATGAAGGAAGAACTGGGTGTTCGACTGGGGAAAGGAGACTTTGAGTCTTCTCCTTAGAGACATAGTTAATTTAAAATAAAGTTGTTTTCATAGCATCATAACATTTTAGCTCTGAAAGGTGCCTCAACCATCCTCTAGTTTCCAGTCCAATTTCCTTATTTACACATAAGAAAACCGAGTCCCAGAGAGGGGAATTGATTTACCTGGGATCACATGGCAAGGTTGTGCCCAAGCCTGAAGCAGAAATTACTTTCCTGACTTCTTGCTACATTGAACTCATTTGACGTTGGGAACCTTAAGCTCTACTGCAGGCCCGGTTTCTCCTCGGAGGCTGCCGGCTGCTGCTGGGCAGAGGAAGACAAGCTGTGTTCTCGGTGCAGTTATGGACTATGCTCCCCGAAGTGGGTTCCCAGGCCACATGCCGCTGCCCTTGCAGCTGGGCTGGCTTGAGACAGGGTCTCATAAATGATCACCCTGTAGCCCTAGATGGTTTGGCTCAGTGGATAGAGCATCAGCCTTCAAACTGAAGGGTTCTGGGTTTGACTCCAGTCAAGGGCACATGCTCAGGTTGTAGGCTCGGTCCCCAATAGGGAGTGTGCAGGAGCAGCCGGTCAATGATTCTCTCTCATTGATGTCTCTATCTCTCTCCCTTTCCCTTCCTCTTTGAAATCAATAAACATATATTAAATTTTAAAAAAATGAACACCCTATAAAACCCAAACCAGAACGAGCCTCACCCCTGGCCTAACCCTAAGCTGCCACCAACCCAAATACCAGTGTTTTCACTGAACCACAAAAGAAACTCCAGTTCCTCAGAAAGGTTCCTAGTGAAGCCTTGTGAGCCAGAACCACATGGATTCGCTTTCAACGCAGCCAAAGCAGAACAGGACCTGGCACCTCAGGACTTTCTGACCCTGGAAGGTCCAGCTCGTGGCCATTAGAGTGCTGTGGACAAAGAGGGGGAGTGGGGCAGAGAGAAAACTCTCTCCTGGTAGAGAGAAAATAGAAGTTAGTGGCCAACTACCCACAATGTGAACTTCCCCATTTCACGCCCTAGTCGGGCATCTGAGGCTCCTATTTATGCGGCAGGACAGAAAGCTGAGCTACCTCCCACCCAGCCTCAGTTGCAGTGACCCCATGAGGGTCAGAGACCTCAGGGAGTCCTCATGACAAAGGTGAAGACTGAAGACAGGCAGCATGTCAACGTCTTGTGTGTTTTGTAGAAATGGTTCAACTGTGATCGTGTTGTAGAGGTGCATCGATCTAGGACAGGGGTGGGCATACTTTTTGACTCGAGGGCCACAATGGGTTCTTAAACTGGACCGGAGGGCCGGAACAAAAGCATGGATGGAGTGTTTGTGTGAACTAATATAAATTCAAAGTAAACATCATTACATAAAAGGGTACGGTCTTTTTTTTTTTAGTTTTATTCATTTCAAATGGGCCGGATCCGGCCCGCGGGACGTAGTTTGCCCACGGCTGATCTAGGAAGAACGCATCTGAAGAGCAGGACATGAATATATCTGGCTTCTTATCAGTGGAGCAGCATTTTAGGAATCTACCAACTGGTTTCATTGAAGTGAAGGCAAATGCCGGCAGATTGACATATGCACACTCGTGTGAACTGTCAGGAAGGGTACTTGGGAATGCCAACATGTTGTTTCAAGCCAAACTTTCATTCAGCTTTCATTTTCCAGCTCGAATGTCCTCCCCTCCGCAAACCCTTCTTGATTCCTCTGCGCGTACTTCTCCTGAAAGATTGAACGATTTCTACTTCTGATTATGGTTCTTGATGCTTATGAGCAACTTGGGGAAAGGTCTCCTGTCTGACTTGTCCCTGACTCCCTGGCCTTTCTTGCAGCACCCAGAATGTGACAGCCACACGATAAATGTTCACTGAGTGAACAAATGAATTTCGAAGGTTGCTGCCTCCTGAGTGAGGGTTCTTAGCCTCCACGGATGGACTGAAGAGGAGCCATGGCCCCCTGAAATCACACACAAATTGGTGTGGGCGGTCCACACACACGGCTGTCTGGGAAAGAGAGTGCACAGATTCTCAGAGGGCTCCAGTTCCCAAAACAGTAACGAACCACAGCTCTGGGATGGTTGCAAGGATAAACCAAACAAGGTCTGTGAGAGAGCTTGGGATTCTGTCTGGGGGAATGTATTGTGTTGAGCTCCTGGAAGCTGGCAGACACCATGCTTCCACTCTCTCTCCCTTTTTCCACACCTCACTCAACAGTAATAACATTAATAGCTACTACCATTCAGTAATAATGTTAATAACTGCCACCACTCAGTAATAATGTTAATAACCGCCATCATTTTTTCCCAGCAGCTATTAAGCCCCAGGCTCTACTCTAGTGTTTGCTGTGTGCAAATGAAGAAACCAAGACTCCAAGAGGAAGAGGTCACTGAGGTCACCAAGGGGGTAAGTACAGGCTGAGTTCTGAACCCCACTTCACTCCTCTGAGGTGGCTCATAGGACACACGCAGATAGGGCTCCAAGTAGTGCCCTGGCACGGCAGGGACCTCCAAGTAGGAACTCCCAAAGTCCCAGCCAAATAAAGTGTGTGTGTGTGTGTGTGTGTGTGTGTGTGTGTGTAAAACAAGAGTTGGATGGGTGGGTGGGTGGATGGATGGATGGATGGATGGATGGATGGATGGATGACTGGGTGGAGGGGGAGAGAAAAGAACCCATCTTAAGTTCTTCCAGATGCTTACCATCCAAATTCATCACAGTCATAGCACAGACTGAATCAAATTGATACACCCTGATTTGGAGAACAATAAACTCAAACAAGAAGACTATGTTCTCTGTTATCAGTTGAATTGTATCCCCCTGCCCCTCAAAAAAAAATTCATATGTGAAGTCCTAACCCCCAGTACCTCAGAAGGTGACCTTATTGGGAAATGGGTTACTGCAGAAATGGTTACTTAAGATGAGGTCGTCCTAGAGTAGAGTGGGGCCCTGCCCCAATATGACTGGTATCCTTATACAAGGGAGAGATGTGGATACAGACACCCCACCCCCGGAGAATGCCATCTGAAGATGAAGGCAGAGCCCTAGAAGCCAAGAAACCCCAAAGAGTACAGCAAACCGCCAGAAGCTAGGTGAGAGGCGTGGAGCAGCTTTTCCCCTGATCAGACGCCTGGCATCCAGAACTGAGACAATAAACTTCTATAGTGGAAGCCACCCAGTCTGTGGCACTTTGTTAAGGCAGCCCTAGGAAACTAATACCCCCCACTTTCTCCAAAGGAAGAGTATAGGGGTGAAAAGACGCTTGACAGCTGAACTCTAGTTCTGCCCCATGTGCCACACTCTATCTCTTTATTCCTTTGGTCCTCCCACAACATGGAGATAAACAAGCCAGACAGTACCCGCATGGCAGGGGTAAGGGAACGCTATTCTGAATTGATTGAATTTTGCCCAGCATCATGGTGTGGTTCTTATCAAATTTTTCTTAAATTGTGTAAACTTCTTCATTCAAACCACTGTTCTCTAGGCATCTACATTGCTATTTACTTGTTTATTTTCAATGAATAAGTAACCAAATCAGAAAGCCAAGGCTCTGGAAATCTGGTTGGAACGCATCTTCTCCCAGGTTCTAGCTTTACAACTGAGCAGCCCTCAAGCCACAACTGTGACCATGGCTTACTGGACCCTGGGTAAGTTTCCCTGAGGGGGAAGGAAAGAGGTCTGAGAACAGCCCCTGCCACAAGGGGCCTCCAGTTCAGCAGAGGAAAGAAGATTAAAGGGAGACGCACAGTGCAATGTCAGAGTAACGGTAACAGCCAATCATGTGAGAGAAGTCCAGCAATGGCCACATGGAAGCTACGACAACCAGAGCAACGGGTTTGGAAAAGGGAGGAAGACGTTTGGGGAAATCAAGATGAGAACAGAAAAATTAAAAAGTGCAATAGCTTGAAATTCAGGCTTTGCCCAAGTCAAGGGGAACTTGAAACTCAAGTTTCCAGATCACGTCTAAATTTAGAGCTGGAGTGTTCAGTGGGTTTGAAACCTGGCCAAATTGCCTATCTTTCAGGTTCAATTCTCTTGATGTATTGGAAGCCACAAACATGACATTTCTAAACAGAGGAACCAAAAGTCAAAGGAAGTCAGCTGGGTTGGGTCCCTTAATTATCGTTAGTGTACCACAGCCTTGCTCCTTTCCCCATTGTGGGTAACAGACGAAGGCTGCTGTGCTTCAGATGGGTTTTCCATTCTGTTGTCACTCCCCTGGAGCTGGGGTTCATTGAGCACTTACCATGTGCCAGGCACTGGGCTCCATTCAGGGGAGCTGCCTGTGAGGCCTGCACCATAACCTGCCTTAACCCCTCCCCGCGCCCGGGCCTTAGCCCAGGGATTAAATCATGTACAGGTGCAAAGTCAACAAGTTCACCCTGTGGGATGGAGCCACAAACGTGGGTCAACAGAGATCCAGAAACAGAAGGTACCAAAGGCAACAATTTCCATACGTTGCCTTCGCTCACAGCTGTCAATTTACCCACAAAGGCTCAAGTCTCTAGCAGTTAAAAGTAAAATCTGGCCATTGAGGATGTGCTCTGTGGAGGTTCTGTTACCTCTGACATTCTAATTCTCAGTCCTGGTGAGGTGGATGGTGATGTTGGCTTGTCCCTAAGGAGCCCGCAGGCAAGCCCACTAAATTGAGGCGTTGGGGTGGGGAGAGGAGGGCTGTGATCAGCCCTGGCTGCAGGGAGATTGTTCAGAGATTTCAGACGCTGACTGTGCCTCTTTGTGCATGCATGGGATGGATGAAATCTTCTGCCAGGCCCTCCCTGACCCTCAGAAGTGATGTCTCTGCAATGTGAGACCGGGATGGGGTCCTCCAGAAGATCCTCTGAGGCTGCCATGGGTATCAGCAGTGCCACCCCCACTCCAGCATCCTGAGGGCGGGGCACACCAAGCAATCAAAGGAAGTAAAACAGAGAAGGCTGGAAGGGCAGATAAAATGGAGCCAAATGGATTAAGAATTTGGAAATAGGCTGAAGGCCCATGACCCATTCCTGCTGTTGTGTTGCAGGCTGCTTCCCAGGGGAGCCCCAGGCTCTGTCAGGTTCACCCCAAGGTGCTCAGTCAGGTTCACACCTTGATTTTTCAGTTCACTGAGGGGCACATGGACCCTGGGGAATCAAGTCATAATCACTAACTCACAGGAGGATAAAAGGGAGCCAATGTGCCTGTATATGGCAGGGTAACTGGTGTGGTGTTTCTTCCCAGAGGGGTAAGGCCACTCTGAAAATCAAACCCCCAAGCCTTTGAGTGACCAGAGAGTTAAAAAAAAAAAGTAAGTTAGTGGCCTCTACTCTTTGGATCCCAATTTTCTCACATGTACTAGTAAAATGCAGGGATAGGATATGATGGCTTCTAGAGTCTTTTCTATCCCCAAACTCCTATTCTAAGAAAGCTACTGCCTTTGTCTAGAACCAGGCCCCTTATTTATTGGGTACCCCAGCTGCCTTAGTAGCTCCTCACCCTGTCTCCGTGCAGAGGGAGCTCATATAAATAAAGCAGCAGGTCTATGCGATGGGCCACTTTGGGAGGGCACCAATCAGGAAAGAGCTCCATTGCCGTCACCACCGTCTCTTGGGTCTGACTTCTCCAACCTTGGATGACAGCTTTTCTCATCCCCTTTAGAAAGTATAACAGTCTGATTTTCAACTGAAGGTCTAGGACAATGTAAATCAAAACTTCAGTCTCTTACCAACTCAGACTTCTGTCCTCCTTCCCCACCCTCCTTGCTTTGGGGTCTCGGCAGAAATTCAAAGACAACAAGGATGGCACCATCTAGCACCCTCTTACATATGCAGAAAGTACAGCTGGTTCAGTGTGGTGTTTTGTCATGTTTCCCTAAGTTCCGCATGGTATTAAACAGCCCCAAATCTCAAAGGCTTCAGCAACAAGGTGTGCTTCTCAATCATATTGTATGTACCTGCAGGTGTGACTCTGCTCCACATGTCTTTCTTCCAGAGCCCAGCCTGAGGCAGCAGCCCCCATCTGGAGCATGCCATTCTTATGGCAGAGGGAAAATCTCAATGGCTTCTAAAGTGCCCAATCAGATGTAGCATACACCACTTCCTACTCATATTCCATTGGCCAAAGCAAATCACGTGGTCATTCCCAACAACAACAGTACCAGGAGGTCTACTCCTCCCAAAGGGGGCACTGTGAATCACATAGCAACATGCAGGGATGCATGGTCCTCTTACAGTCCAGCAGCAAATAACTGGAAGCAATAAGATCATCTACCACAAGTAATCTTTAATAATTTCCAAGAAATGCATCATTTGATTGGACTCTATTTAATATGAGATCAATCACAGTTTATCTTACACTAATCACATTTTAGATCATGTCTACCTTCAATATTCTAAGGTTGTCCCAACCCCCAATTTACATCTTATGGTAGGCTGTTCTCAAGATGGACAGTCGCACAAATCTTATTCTAGTTTCTATTTCTAAAGGGTACATTTTTCTCATCTTGCCCCCAAATGTGGGGACCTAATGCCCCTCAATTCTGACTGACATTTACTTTAGGAAGGAAAAGGTAGGGGAAGGCAGCTTCAGGTCAGTGCCTTACACACTCCCTGGCACACAGTAAGTGCTCAGCTGCTTGCTGAGGGAGTGAATGAGCACATGGAAACAAAGAAATGAGTGGTAAGTATTGACTGTGTCCCTCGGGGGCCTGAGATGAGAACAGTCAGGCTCTTATTTCCACAGGAAGAAATGGTGCTCGGGGTTTGAGCAAACTTCCTGGTTTGGGGCTGTGGGGGACAGACTCCTAAGGTGGCGTACATGATTCCTACCTCCTGGTGTCATGTCCTGGTGTGATCTACCCCTTGAGTGTGGAACCTGTGACTTGCTTCCAACAGCAGAACATGACATGCTGCATGTGACTGCATGGCTGAGATGGCATGATTACATTACATGACTGAAACACCTGTCTTATGGCATCTTTCACTCCCTTGCTGGCTTTGAAGGGGCAGACTGCCAGGTGGTGGTTGCCTTGGCGGGAAGGCCCACTGTGGCAAGGACTTGAGGGCGGCCTCTGGGAGCTGAGGGTGGACTCGAGCTGACAGCCACAGGAAAAGTGAAGCCTTCCGCCCTTCAGCCTCCAGGAACTTAATTCCGGGTCCTGGCTGACTGCAGGGTCGCAGTCTTGTGAGACCCCACGCTGAGGACCCAGCCACACCATGTCTAGACTCCGGACCCACAGAAACTGAGGTAAGAAATGTGTTTTGTGAAGGCAGCACCTGAAATCAACAACATAATCGAAGAGGCACCAGAATCTGTCAAACAGAACCTGGTGACAGACGGTGGATTTCTGCGAGCCTCCTTGCATCTTAAGGATCTGAGATTCTACCTCAGTGGAGTCACCTGTGGGAAAGGAAGTGGTGGTGACAAGGTGGCCTCTCAACATTTACACACCACCAGACTCTGCGGGGCGACAGGAAACAACTGGCTGGACAATATCAAACCCACAGGTTAGCATCTTGCCGTCTGCAGAACAGCCTCTAGGGCAGTGCTTCTCAACCTTCTGGCCCTTTAAATACAGTTCCTCATGTTGTGACCCAACCATAAAATTATTTTCGTTGCTACTTCATAACTGTAATGTTGCTACTGTTATGAATCGTCATGTAAATATCTGATATGCAGGATGGTCTTAGGCGACCCCTATGAAAGGGTCGTTCGACCGCCAAAGGGGTCGCGACCCACAGGTTGAGAACTGCTGCTATAGGGCATGTGTACAATAGTATCCTGAGCAAAACATGGCTGTCATTTATTAAGTCAGATGCTCTTTGTAGTGTAGTGCCAATAAATAAAAATGTGTATTTTTTTTTTAAAGAAAACTGTTTGTTAAGCTGTGTGTGTGGTGATCTGTGATGTGGTAACAGCAAACTAAACACATTAGCTCTACAAGGTCCTCCCCACAGGCTTGTGAGGAAGATGTTACCCACATTGGGCACCAGAAAACTGGGCTCTTGAAGTAGAAGGATTTGCCCAAAACTAACAGCTGTTGGCGTCCAAGCCAGGCTGACAGTGCACCCTTCCCACCTTCTTCCTCAGTCAGCTCCCTGCCTGGGTGCTGCGAGTCCACTTCTCTGCTGAGGAGTCTGGGATTATCTGATCAAGGACTGTCACCTGGCAGACAGGGCCCTTCGCTGTGTTTCGCCTGCTGTGCCCTGAGAACAGAAGACCCAATTAAACTACCTCTGGTCCAAAGGGCACCCTCTCCTCAGGCCCACGAGAATCAGTGGGAAACTACTTTTAGGCCACGGAACATCACAGCCAGTAGCTGGGGAGCTGTGCCCCCACCCCCACCCATAGCTTCTTAGTCGCCTCAACAAGTAAACCACACCTCAGTCAGGATGACCCAATCACTTCATTCCAATGTCTCTTCTGGAAAACCGAGACGGTGTTGGTGTCAGGGCCTCGGGAGCGTCCCACACGGAGAAAAGGCACATGGCGCAGGCAAGGAACCCAGGGGAACCAGAACACCTGTGCTTTTCTGAGCAGCTCCCGGCTGTGGAGCAGAGGCGAGCTTGCACGACCCCCTGAGAAGTGAGGCCCCTAGTTTTCAAGTAGGAGGGCCCCTTTTTTTGTTTGTTTGTTAATCCTTACCTGAGGCTCCTTTTTTCCATTGCTTTTTCAGAGAGAGAGTGGAAGGCAGGGAGGGAGGGAGAGAGAAAGAGAGAGAGAAACATCTTTGTGAAAGAGAAACATTGATTGGTTGCCTCCCACATGTGCCCAACCAGGGGCAGGGAGTGAACTAGCAACCCAGGTAAGTGCCCTTAACCGGAAATCGAATCCACAACCCTTCAGTGCATGGGCCACTGAGCCACACCGGCCAGGGCGGGAGGGCCCCTTTTTAATGTAGAAGTTGTTGGAAGTAGTTATGCTTTTATATCTGTGGTAGAGAAAATTCCTAAAGATGAAAAACCACTAAAAATTCATAACATTTTTCAACTAATTTGCATTTCACTCCTCACAACAGGACCCGCGTCTGTCATGTGTGTGAGCAACACCAATATTTCTCCAGTCTGTGTCAAACACTGGCCTGACTCACCTGGCGAATTCACTGGCACAGCTTGGTAGCTTTTGTCAATTTGAAGTTTTGTTGAGCCCTAGCTCGTTTGGCTCAGTGGATAGAGCATTGGCCTGCGGACTGGAGAGTCCCTGGTTCAATTCCAGTCAAGGGCACATGCTCAGGTTGTGGGCTTGGTCCCCAATAAGAGGCATGCAGAAGGTAGCCGATCGATGATTCTCTCTCATCATTAATATTTCTCTCTCTCTCTCTCTCTCTCTCTCTCTCTCTCTCTTCCTCTCCCTTCCTCTCTGAAATCAATAAAAATATTTTTTTAAAAAGAAGTTTGGTTGAAATGATGAAAGTTTCTACTTTAAATCTGTCACACATCCAGCTTATTTCAGAATTTAAATTTTGGTGCCACAGTGTTCAAAAACAGGACATCACTTTACAGTGGGAAGCCCAGCAGAAGCACAGAAATGCCCCAATGACACAGAGCAGGTGAGGTATCTCATTGCAGGTAAGAGAAAAGTCATAATTCTTTTTCCAGAGCCAGAAAAGATTTCTTTTCTATCAGCAATAAAACAAAATAAAAACAACTAATGAAGAGCTAACAATAAAATAAAATAAAAACAACACCAAATCTATTATTCATGCTTGTCAGTGGGGAAGCAGTAGTGGTTCAGAATTCAGATTTGGAGACAGACCTTAGTTTGAATACCAGCTCTCTGACCTTGGCAGGTTTCTTCAGTTCTCCGAGCTTCAGTTCTCTCAAACTGAAGTGTATTTGTTTTCTATTGCTGCAGCACAAATTACTGAAACAGTGGACCTTAAACAAACCCATTCATCCTCTCATCGTTTCTGTGGGTTCTTGAGGCTGAAATCACGGTGCACATTCTATCTGGAGACTCTGGGAAGGAATCTGCTTGCCAGCTCATTCAGGGGTTGGCAGATCTCGGCTCCTAGCAGCTGTATGATTGCGGTCCCCTTGTCTTGCTGGCTGTTGGACGGGACAGCTCTTGTCTCCTAGAGGCTGCCCCGAGCTCCTTGCCATGGCCCCTCCATTGGCAGTCCCCAACAGGGCAGGCACTTCTTCAAGGTCCACAGGAGAATCTCTCTCCGTCTACAAAAGATGGCATTTTATACCTACTCATGGGGCTAACGATCCCATCACCTTTGCCTTATTGCAGAACCCAAGCACGAGAGTGACATTCACAGGCCCTGCCCACACCCCAGAGGAGGGGATTATGTAGGACCTGTACACCAGTGGGCAGAACTCTCGGGGGCCATCTGAGAACTCCGCCTGCCTTGGGGCTCCGGGATCAAACAAGACACTGTTTGTGAAGTGCCGACTTCTGCAGGTGGCCCTCAAAAGCCTCAATGAGCAAAGTCATAGGATGTGTGACAGGCAAAATAATGGGCCGTGAAGGTATCCTTGGAACCTGTGAATATCCCTGGATTTGTAAAGGTTACGGATGGAATCAGGTTGCTGTAAAATAGAGAGTTTATCATGGATCAACTCCTTTTATAATTATAAGAGTCCTTCAAAGATGGAAAGAGGAAAGAAAAAGATTCAGAACCAGAGAGATGGCGGCTTTAAAAGACTTGGCCCAACATTGCTGGCTTTGAAAATGGAAGAAGAGGACCAAGAGCCAAGGAATGTGGGTGGCAAGGAATGTGGCCAAACTGGATGGGGCAAGGAATAGATTTTTCCCCTGGAGCCTCCAGAAACACACACACACACACACACACACACACACGGGCCTGTTGTCACCTTGATTTTAGCCCAGTGAGACCCATTTCAGACGTTGGACCTCCAGAACTGTAATAATAAATGTGTGTTGTTTTAGGCCACTATCTTGGTAGTAATTTGTTACAGCATCCATAGAAAATAAATATGATATGTATTTTATTGGGGCTAAAGAGAAAGATTAAAATATATTGATTTACTAACCATTTACAAAAGCTGGTTGAAAAACTGTGAAGTGGAAAATCTAAAATGGAGTGACAGTCCCCTCTGTCCACCCCGCATGGCCTGAGCATGCCTGGTGTGAGGTCTACGGAGCATGGAGACTGGGCAGTTCCAAAGGAGACTGGCAGGTCCCACAGAGAACAGTGGAGAATCTAGAGCTAAAAAGACAGTTGTGATGTGGGAATTGGATGGAGCTGTTGGGAAATATTTGATGGGCTGTCTTTTGAAGAGAACTTAGAAATGTTGTGTACAGTCCCAAGGGGTGAATCTATTGGGTAAAATCTACTGGAACTCAACACTCAGCTCACTCTGAGTAATTCCTTCCTGGAAGTCTATGATTGTATCAATTAGTAATAACAGAGACCAGAACAAACAGTGGTTTAAATGAGAGAAGTGTCTTTTCTATCCTGATAAATGCCTCTGGAGGTGAGCAGTGCAGGGCTGTTTGATGGCTTTACAATGTCATGGTCCCAGACTCCTTCTCGCTTGACGCCCTGCCTCCCTGGCTTGATGCTTTTGCCCACTTGGTCCAAGGCAGAGAACACCACATCCACATTCTGGGAAACAGGAAGGGGGAAGGGGGCAGCCTCTAAGTTCACATCCCAAAATGCACATCACTTTTGCTCTTAGTCCAATGACAACACAGTGATATGCCCTCTCCTTGCTGCAAAGGAAACTGGGAAACTCATCCTTATTCTGGGTGACTATGTGACCTGCTAAAAAATTGGAAGTTCCATTACCCTGGAAGAGGAAGGGAGAATTGAGACTGGGGGAGAGGCAACTAGCAGGCTCTGCATAGTGATGACTGGTTAATTTGGACAAAGGAATTTTCCTGTCTGCGATGGGCCCTCACTGTTTTGGCTTTCCAATAGCACCTTGATTTCCTATTCAGGGATGGACCTCTCTTCCTCAGAACTGTCTGCAGAGACTACTAATGGAGGTGCTGCTCTCCCATAGCCAAGAGCTCCATCATTCATTCTACCTCCAGCCTCAGGGAAAGACTGATTCCCATTACCCCTGGAAATGCCTAGTACCTGCCCTTTCTCAAACCTTTCCTTGTCATTCCAAAAATTTCTTTTCTGTGATGATCAGAAATAGAGGGGTTTTCTATTGCTTACAACCCAGGACCCCTCACAGATAATACACTGTCCCTGAGTCTTCCAGCAGAAGTTGCAACATCTTGGAAGAAGTAGAAGCAATGCTGTCGTAGGGCCGTGCATGTTCTAGTATTTCATTGGAGAGTCAGAAAGCATAATGCGCACTAAATGAAATGATTTATGCAAGGATTTATATGGTCATCACTAAGACACTCAAGGGTAAGCAATCCAGACTTGTACAGGACACACGGATCCCATTAAGCAGGGGTTGACTAATTTCTCTCTCTCTTTTTTTTTTCTTTTCAAAGGCCAGATCATAAATAGAGCCACACAGTCTCTGTCAAAACTACTCCATTCTACTGTTGTAATGTGAAAGCAGGCACAGATAATGCATAAAGAAAGGGCCAGGCCTGTGTTCCAAAAAAGCTTATTGACAAAGACAGCAGGCTGGGTTTGGCCTGTGGGTCCTATTTTGTTGACTATGCCATTAAGGACTCAACTCTTACTCTCTCTTCCTGCTCTGCCTTAACACGTGGCTTCGGTCATCATGCTTGTCCCATCGTTGTCAGAAGTGGCCACCCCACCTTTAGCATCATCTTCTTTTAAAGCATCTTGCTAGATCCTACCCAGTCACTCCCACCTACATCTCATTGGCTCAAACCACATCACATGACCACCTAGATCAGGAAAAAAAAATGGGATGTGGTTGTTTATAGAGGGATGCTGTGCCACTATGAATAAATCAGTGCTCATCTTGGAAGGAAGAGTGGAGAAAGGGAAAGAGAGAGGAGGCAGGGCGGAGGACAGTATGGGTAAAGAACAGGCAATTCGCAGTGTCTACCACAGGCCAGGGGTAGTTCACTCCAGAGTCCCCATACCCAACACAGCTCCAGGCACACAACGAGGAAGAAGAAGGTAGTAACAACTATGGAGCCAGGGGCTGGGCTAATCAATTTCCATTCATTTGTTTGTTTAACCCTAAAAACAACCCTGCAGCAGAGGAACTATTATTCCTCCAGGTTCACACACTGTGGAGATTGAAATTGTGCATCTTGCTCAAGGTCACAATTAGGAAGTAGCACAGCCAGGATTCAAACCTGCATATACCTGACTTTGAGCCAACACTCAAAGCCACCAGGACATGTTTATGGAAAGACTGAGGCTGAACCAGATGACCTTGACGTTGACGGGCCCCTCCACCCTGATAGGCTGTGATAGCTACAGCTGCTTAAGCAAACTGAAATGGAGCCTTTCTGTGGTTTCCATCTCATGCCCAGGACCAGGCTCCAATTACTGTCCTTTCCAATTTCTTTCTCTGGTTATGCTGACCATAGTTTCTGAAATAAAAATCAGGACACATTCATCTGGCACTGGCCTGACACATGGTCTCCCAACACAGCAGGCTGTTTGAAATCAAGACTTTCTTAGAAATTCTGGGACACAGAGTTGCTACCCTGGGGTCCCTCTCAATTGAAAATGCAGGCTTCGGCTGAGGAGAGACTCTTCAACTAGAAGGAAAGACAACAGCATACCGAGGCTCAGAGGAGGCGCAGTGTGGAAAATATAAAGGTGCGGAGGTGCGCGCGCAAAGCGGGCTGGTGGCTGAGGGCGCAGGTGGCGTTTTCAATCAGGAGGGAGTCTCAGACTCTGAGCTCCAGATCCGGGCGAGTCTCTAGGGACTCAGACTCAAACGGGAGAAGCGGGATTGTCTGGCATCAGTTGGAACCCTCCGCCCGCCCTGTTGAGCCCGCCCCGCCCAAGCCCTGCGCAGAGCCATTTGCCGGATCGCCTCAGGCAAAGGCTAGATTAGCACCTCCCCAGAGGACAGAAGTTTTCCGCGGCAGACACAGCTGATTCACACAGCCAGTCGGCCTGGTGGTCAAATCCCTCTAGTATTAACTACAACAATCAAGGCTTAACTAGAACAAGACTGCGCACAAAGACCACTAGGGGGTGCACCAAGAAAGCATAAAAAATGCGGAGACAAAAAAACATGACAGAAATGGAGGATATAGAGCTAAAAAACGCAATTTTGAGGGCTTGCAATAAACTTTTGGAGAGCTTCACGAAAACTAATGAGACCCTCGATGCTATGATAAAGAAACTAGAAATTAAGCATACACGCTCTGAAATAAAGAATATTACACCCAATAGCAGACCAGAGGAGCGCAAGAATCAAGTCAAAGATTTGAAATGCGAAGAAGCAAAAAACACCCAACCGGAAAAGCAAAATGAAAAAAGAATCCGAAAATATGAAGATAGTGTAAGGAGCCTCTGGGACAGCTTCAAGCGCACTAATATCAGAATTATAGGGGTGCCAGAAGATGAGAGACAGCAAGATATTGAAAACCTATTTGAAGAAATAATGGCAGAAAACTTCCCCCACCTGGTGAAAGAAATGGACTTACAGGTCCAAGAAGCGCAGAGAACCCCAAACAAAAGGAATCCAAAGAGGACCACACCAAGACATATCATAATTAAAATGCCAAGAGCAAAAGACAAAGAGAGAATCTTAAAAGCAGCAAGAGAAAGAGACTCAATTACCTACAAGGGAATACCCATACGACTGTCAGCTGATTTCTCAACAGAAACTTTGCAGGCCAGAAGGGAGTGGCAAGAAATATTCAAAGTGATGAATAGCAAGAACCTACAACCAAGATTACTTTATCCAGCAAAGCTATCATTCAGAATTGAAGGTCAGATAAAGAGCTTCACAGATAAGGAAAAGCTAAAGGAGTTCATCACCACTAAACCAGTATTATACGAAATGCTGAAAGGTATCCTTTAAGAGGAGGAAGAAGAAAAAGGTAAAGATACAAATTGTGAACAACAAACATGCATCTATCAACAAGTGAATCTAAGAATCAAGTGAATAAATAATCTGATGTACAGAATGAACTGGTGATTATAATGAATCAGGGACATAGAAAGGGAATGGACTGACTATTCTTGGGGGAGAAAGGGAAATGGGAGATGCGGGAAGAGACTGTACAAAAATCGTGCACCTATGGATGAGGACAGTGGGTGGGGAGTGAGGGCGGAGGGTGGGGCTGGAACTGGGAGGAGGGGAGTTATGGGGGAAAAAAAAGAGGACCAAATGTAATCTGAACAATAAAGATTTAATTAAAAAAAAGAAAATGCAGGCTTCATTTGGCTTAGACACCAGGACAAAGGTCACTGTCTCTGATTCTTGTGTTCATTCCGGACTGAGAAGATGGAAGGGAGCTATGGGCATTTTGGAAATAATAGATATTTGGAACCTATAGATTCTTCTGCCTCAGAGCAGGACTAGTAATCAGAAATCTGGAAAATTGGGGTTTGTGAAGCACAAATCTAGAATATGAGCCTGGCCCTTCTCCACTGAGGCTAAGATTCTCAAAGAATTAGATGTCAACACAGGTTCTCGCTGGAAAGCCAAGAAGGAAACCCACAGAGGTGAGTTCAAACAGGAGCTAGTGGGGATGGATTGGCTGGTTTCAACTCGCTCAGCCTGTTGATCCCAGGAGTAAGAGTGACGAGGGCACCATGACCACCTCCATTTCTCTGCCAGTGTCTTCCTCTTCCCCTTCAGAGACCAGCCTTCTTGTGCCTCATCATGACTCCGGCTGCCTTTTTATTGCCCCCAGGGAGCCCACCTCCTCCTAGAAGCTACCTAGACACAACACCTCTCTCCCAAGAAGCCCCTTCCTGAATCTCAGCGGCCCTCCCCATCAAGCAGAGCACATCTACCCTTACCTCTTTTATAGCTGGGGACACAGCATCACTAGAGATCGAGTGACATCCACTCTAGCTCAGAGGAGGAGCTGGAAAATAAGTTATTGACTTCCCATACCCCCACGCATGGGACCACTGGTCTCCCTGAGCCCACCCTGAAAGCAGACTCAGAAGTAAATGGAAAGGCTTCGTAACTGGAGCAGATGCGTGAGATACTGTCACGATAGTGGTGTGAGGACCACCAGGGTCACCACGGTCTTCTGTGCTTGGGCTCAGCAAAGAGAAGATAGTCCAGGCCTCACGTCTCCCGGAATCCTCCTCTCACCATGTGCCAACCACGCAGACACTTGTAAATTCCCCATAGGGCCATGCTGCCTCAGAGCTTCCTCCCATGCTGTTCCCTCAGCTGGAACATTCTCCCCCAGAAAATAGGACTCTTGAGGAAGGGAGGGCACATTGGGTGATCCAGAGAGTGCTATTTCCCATCTGTAAATTGGGAGAGGATGCTCACCAGAGCTGCAGGGAGGATGCGATGAGAAGATGTAGTCAGAGCACCTCAAACCACACCGGGCACACAGGAGCCAGGGGCAGGAACATGGGAAGGTTGAAGGGTTCTAAGTGTCTGGACCACCACAAAAAAAGGGACAGCCCAGGGAGAGAGGATGGAGACTCCTCCATGGCAAATTGTGTCAATGCCATGAGGTTTACTAGGGCAGGTTTACTAGGGTTTATTTCTAGCCTTGATATAAATTGCCGGTGGACAGAGGCAGCAGAACAAGTGTGGACTCGGGAGCCCACATGGGGTCAAATCCCAGCCCTCTACACATTAGCAAGCTATTGAACCTCTCTGTACTCTATTGGGCCACCCTGTATGTCAGTTTCCTCATCTGTGAAATGGGCTGAGGACACTAATGGGCTGTGGTGTATAAATTGCTTAGCAGGACTCCTGACACCTGGTAAGTGCTCCCTATTATTACTCAGACCAACATGAACAGCCACCATTTCTTGAGCACAGAGCCAGGCCACACCCCTTATCTTCAATCCTCACACAGCCCGCCATGCGATCGCTGAGAAAAACAAGATTCAGAGAAGTAGGATGACTTGCCCAGGGCCATCCTGGTAGAAACTGACTGAGCTGGGATTGGACTCCCTATTATCTGGCTCAAGAGCAGAAGCCAGGGCACACGATTTTATGGTCACTTTGGGAGGCAGGTTATGGGGAACTGAAATCCCTCTGTCCAAGTTCATCTGTTTTCACCATCTATTTCTCGCCTCCCCACCTGTAAAATGATACAGAGCAAATAGAAACACCTCCCAGAGTGCTTTGGGAATTAAAACAATAAATTTTTTGAAAGCTGATCAAAACATCAGAACTGGTTCCCAGATTCTCCTTCTGGCCCCACCACGGGGGCTCCCCGCTGGGGAGAAGCTCTGGTGTCCTAGACGCAGCTATTCCGTCAGCAGGAGCCCGGGCCGGCCACACGGCGCCTTTGCCCGGTCGGAAGAGATGCCCTATGTTTCCTCTGCTGCTCTAGGCCCCGCTCCACCCCCACCCCATGAGTCCTCTGACTCATCTTGGGCAGAAGGCTGGGGGTGTGGGGCCACTTCATCAAATACCACTTGTCCTTATATAAGGAGCCTCTGTGTAGCCATGTCCCCACGACCTGTCCTGGGATGAGATATGCTCCTATCTGTTTCCCCTCCTTCCACCAGCCCTGCCTCCAGCTCACACTTCTCTTTCTAAACCGATGAAATACCCTGGCCAATCCCAAGATTAACACTCTGCAATCAACCCTCAGAAGGCCTGATATGAGGCCAAGACTGGGGACATGCACTCCCTCACCTCTTCCCTCTTGCTTGCTCTCAGCCTGGTTGGAGAAGTTTGAGATGGGGACATTTTAATCAGATGATAGTGCCTGTAAGGAGGTCCTCGAAGAGAGTGATACAGCCACATCCCAATCCCTTCCTGCTCCCAGTTATCTCTTCTTCCAATCAGAAGCCCCTCCCCTCTCACTAGCAACTCCCAGAATTGCAACCTGCCCCCAGCAGAAGCCCCAAAGCCTGGGTTTATTCTCTATATCAGAATCAGCACCTCTGAAGAGAACCCAACCAATGCACATCATAGACCATAGGCTGTGAGAGCCACCCACCATGGCACTAGCCCTTTAGAAGGTTCTGGCCTCCCACCTGACCACAGGTCTACAGAGAGGAGAGACCAGAGGTTCCCATCCCAGCCCACACATCAGACCCACACATGCCAGGCCCCACCACCGAGATGCCGATGCCATACACCTGTGAGGGGTTCAGGCACCCAAATCATCTTAAGGTCTCCCCAGTCAAGGCTGAGAACCACTGGGTCAGACCATCTTCATGCAGGTCTTTGGGGGCCCATGTTAGGGGTTGATGGCTAAATCTGGCTCAGATCAACCCACGGGTATTGGAGAACTGCTCTGTTGCATAAACTTGTGTCAGGGCATGTGAAGGTGAAGAAGGAAAAGCCATTACCCTGGGATGCTGGCAGGCTTCCAGCTGAGCGTGAACAGCTGGAATAAGACAATGACCCCTCAGCCTCTCCAAACCCAAGACCCAGTGAGCTGTGATGCACAATCCTAGGGGGCACCCTTCCCAAGTTGACCTTAGGGATGGCCCCCGAGTAAGTTTCTACATGGAATGGTGCATATGATGCCCGATAGCCATACCACCTGGAGCTACTGCAGGAACCTAAATAAGTTTCTACATGGAATGGTGCATGGTGCCCCATAGCCATACCACCTGGAGCTACTGCAGGAACCTAAATAGCAGATGAAAGCAAAATGTCAGCTCACTCTTTGGACATGCATGGATTCCAGTAAGCAACTCCGTACCTGCAGCCCAGCTTTATCCCACCTCACTCATCCCAAACACATGAGCTACTCACTTTTTCTAACTAGATTGTGAGCTCTCCAGCAGAGCTTTTATTCTGGGGATGAACATACAATGCATTGTCCAATCCAGGGCGCTCCTGAGATTCAGAGAGGGAGCTATAGGAATTACATCACAACAGCCAGAACTGCCCCAGAGGTGTGGCCCCTCACTTACGTCCCTGCTGTATCCCCTCAGGACCTAGCACAGAACTTGGCACATAAAAAACATGGAGAATATTAAATATTTTATTGCCTGTTGGGTTTTCTTCCCACTTGTCAGCTGAACCAAGTTCAGAAACAACCTTCATTTTGAGATTGTCTCACTTTACAGCAACAAAGAAGTAGCCTCCTCAGTAGCCTGTCTGCATTGACTTAGGGTCCCTGGAAGACAGAGCAAAACCGGGCTGCAAGGTCCTTCATCAACCAGAGAGCCTGACACACGGGTTGCATCTGACTCGCCCCCCACCCCCCTCAGCGTATTCAAATGAGCAAAGTCGTGGCCCTGCTCTCCAGCCTGGAGCCTAGCTAGAAGATTGCCAGGCCTTGTTCCCCATGTTTGGATTCAATTGGGGGAAGTGGGAGCAGGATTTTGCTTCCCTTGTAGAACATAGAAGGATAACAGGAGAGCACTGGTACAGTCATAAACGAATGATTAGCTCCATGAACTTTTGGACCAACCATGTGGTCCTGAATCCAGTCAGTCGCCAAGACAGTGAAGTCAGTGGAATCAGGGCTTCTTGCCTCTGCACTTCTCACTACAACTTCTGTAGAGGCCAGGTCCCCACGCCGCTCCTCCCACCAGAAACTTCCTCCCTGGCCACCCACATGTTCCTATACCTGCCACTGTATCAAAAGGCACCTGTCCTATATTACATGCCATTTACCATGGGCCTTCCCCTCCAACAATATAAAAGCTGACTCGGGTGCTAGTGCCTGCGAGTGGGTAAAGCAGGCTGCTCCGCTCTGGTTAGCTGTTTCTTTTTCACAGGAGCCTTCTCAACCCAAAGGCATGTCTCCTAGGAGGAGAATTTCTATTTCAGGCCGAAGGATGGTTGGACATCTCAAAGCTCTTTAAAATTACATCCTGTGTAAGTGGACACTTCTCGGCTGACCCACAAAAAAGAGGACTGAAGCCAAACCCATCAGTAGCTGAAAAGTGGTGTCTGGGGCAATGGGCTGTGTTCTCTGGTTTTGTTTGGGACTCGCTTGCAAGCCCCATGTCTTGAAAGTAGACCCACTGTCATCCCTGTGGATCGCGTCTGTGGGATTGTCTGGTCACAGAGCCCATGTGAAAGGACAGACACCCATACACAGCAGTGCAAGGGAACGGGCCCCACCCGGAGCCTGGAGGGTCAGAGGGTGGGGGCACTCGCCTGTTGGCAGGTACCATGCTCCCTGGCAAGCCTGAAAGAGAAGAGGGAGAGGAACGGTGGCTAAGATGGCCCCGTGTCTCCCAAAGCTGCGGTTGAAAGGCAAGGATGTGGCTCTCCTGTCTGTTTCACTGGCCCGCTTCACAGCTGTTTTCAGTTTGCCAAATGTCCTGGAATTAAAGTGCTGATTAGAACTGGAGTCTCCGTTTGAGCTTCAAACAGCACTCTCTCTCTCGCTCACAGACATTCTGGGCCTGGGACAGCCTCTCGTCAACCACCTGGCAAGGAACACGTGGTCACCACTTGCAGGGCCGGCAGTGTCCCTCACCCACTGCAAATGCATCCAGGAACCCCAGTCTCTGCCCAGAGGTGATGCTTCCAGGGACCAGGAAATGCCTGTCCCTAATCCCCTGAGCCACTGAAGATGGCCTTGTCGCCCGGGCATAGGACAGCCTCGGCCTGTCAGCATCCTCAGGCTATAGACCTTCAGTTCGTGCAACAGATGTTTGCTAGGTGCCTACTACATGCCAGACACTTTTTCTAGGCACTGGGGGTGTATCCATGAACATAATAGAGAGAAACCTTTGCCCACTTCACACTCTTGCTGAGATGCCTTCTTCTTTTCCTCCTCCTCCTCCCTCTCCCTCTCCTCCTTCTCCCGCTCTTCCTCCTCCTCCTCCTCCAAACCCACATTCGCTCTTGCCCGCCCTTATGGTTTCTCTTCCTCCCTGCCTTCCTGCAGACCTCACCAGTTACCCGCAGTCCTCCACGCCTGCCTCTTTCTTTCTATCTTTGTCCGAGATTGCTGACTTTCAGTTCTGGATACACAGATGGTGCCTCTCTCCACAGGTCCAAGTCCCCTCCCTTATCTCGCTATCTGTTGGTGACAACCTCCCCTCTCCTCCCCACCTCAACCTCCAACCCAACACCAGTGAGGGAGAGGCCAGTGAGCGGTGGCCCAGAGGGAGTGAGTGGAGGCCAAGCAGGCCCTTAGTTACTGCTGTCATTGCCAACGCTAAAGCTTACGTGTGGATTTGGAAATGTTTCCATCTCCCAGCTGTTAGCGGGATCAGAACGGGTGGAGAGGCAAAAGGGAGACTCAGACCATGGCAAGTCACACCATAATCTTGGATAGAAAGATTCAAAGTAAAAATAGGAGGTCAATATTTCCTCAATTTACCTTCAGGATATTCCAATAAAATGCTAGCATGTATTTTGAACTGGATTGTCTGATTCTAAATTCTATACAGAGAAATAAACAAATTTTTAAAACCCTGACAACTCTGAAAAATGAGATGAGAAGGTCTTACCCTACCAGATACAAAACATGTACAATGATTTAAAGAACTGTGATATTGGCATATAAACAGATAATCCGATGGAACAGAATAGAAAGACCAGACATGAGTCCAAATAATATAGAATTTTGTTATGATAAAGGTGGTATTTCAAATAATTGGTGAAAAAATAGATTATTCAAGAAATGGTATTAGATATCTGACTAGCAAGTAGATAAAAATAAACTTGGCCTCAATTAGATCATTCAAAATTGATCAAAGACTTAAACAAAACATAATAAAACCATAAAACTGTTAGAAAAAGACTTTGAAGAATTATTTTAAAACCTTGGAGTAGAGAAGGCCTTTCTAACTATAACAAAATATTCATGTTATAATAGGAAAGGCTGATTTGATTACATAAAAATCAAAAACTTCTGCATGACAACCAAACAAAACAAACAAAAAGAAAGCAAACATCCTAAGCAAAAATTTTATTTTAAATATCAAACGGGGGGAAAACATTTGCAACTTATTTCATTGACAAAAAGCTGATCTATATGATAAATAAAGAGCTCCTACAAATTAATAGACCAATAACAGTATAAAATGGCAAAGGAAAAGAAAAATCACCCTGGCCAGGGTGTTTCAGATTGGTTGTCATCCCATAAACCAAAAAGTTGAAGATTCAATTCCAGATCCGAACATATGCCCAAATTTCGGGATCCGATCCCAGGTAGGGGGTGTGCAGGAAGCAGTCGATCGATGTTCCATTCCCACACTGATGCATTGATGTTTCTCTCTCTCTCCCTCTCCCTTCCTCTTTCTCTAAAAATCATTTAAAAATATTTTTAAAAGAACTACGAATCTCTCATAAGCATTAAAAATACGTACAATCTCACTCATAATAAGTGAAATGTAACTTAAAACAATTCTACTTTTCTCTATCAGAATAACAAAGTCTGAAGGTTTGAACATGCATTCTGTTGGTAAAACTGTACAGGAAATACCACTCTTATATACTGCTAATAGGAATAATATTGTCACAATAAAGCCCTGTAGAGGGCAATTTGGCACCTATCAAAGTGTAAAATGTTGTACCCTTTGACCCAGTAATTCCACTTGAAGAAATTTATCTTTCGGGTACACTTGAAAATATGCAAAATGGCATGTGTAGAAGATATTCATTGCATCATTCTGTGTAATAGCAAAAGGTTGGAAACAACTTATGTCTATTAATAGGGAACTGGTTAAATAAATGGTGGTACTTCCTTTAATGGAATACTATATATCTGTTGAAAAGAGAAAGCAATCTTTATACTCTTCATTATCGATAGAAATACTTCCAAGCTGTATTAAGTAAAAAAAGCAGGACGCTATCTAGTGTGACACTATCCATGAGAAAAACAGGGATAAAAAGAATGCATATCTCAATCATCTTGCAAATTAACAAAACAAAATATGAACAGACATAATGAACTAGCCACAGGGTTCCCTGTCAGGTGGAATGGGAACTGAGCAGAGGGGACGAGAGTGGGAGAGCACACTTTTACTGTATACCTTTAATGTTTTTAAATCTCTGAATCCTACATATCTCATCTATTTAAAAATACATTGAAAACAATACAGAAAGGGAACAAACAGAACCAGCACTTAAGTGGCTTAACCATAAAGGATGTGGCTAGCAGGCAGGCACACCCCAAACAGCAGCCTGGTTGGAATGATGGGCAGCTTTGGGGCAGAGTCTACCTTGGACGTCTCTATTCTGCCATGTTTAGCTTTGTGCAGGGTCTCGGTGGCTTTATTGCCACTCACCCTGCTGTCTAGCGCCTACCTAGGACCAGGCACAGAGTCCCCATGGTCATATTTCTCTAGTTCTACCTCCCTGGTGCTCGGGGCCTCACACAGGGCACCCCTTGCCTCCAAAGGGCCCTGAACTGGCCTCTTTCCCAGAATAGCCTTGGGGAAGAAGAAAGAAATGGGTGGAAAAGGGCACCATCCCCTCCTCTCCCTCCCCCGTCCCCCCGCCACGACTCCCAGCAGCTGCCTGCTGCCCCCATGGCCAGCTGTGAGGGGCTGCTTCCTCTCCTGTGGGCAAGTCCCCACCACGCTTCCTGGGAGGGCGCTGACTCGTTCAGCACGTGGGGGAGGAGCACCCTCCCTCCACATCCCAGGCCATCCTCCCTCTCCAACCTCCTGCAGCCTGGGCCACCCTGGCCTTCCTCTGACAGCCAACGAAGTGACTCCAGTCTCACCCCAAGTGAATGTGGGTCAGCACCTTTGTCTCCAAGACCCAGAGGCTCCTGGGCGGTGGTACTCTCAGGGTCACCCCTCCTGTGGCCTCTTTCTGAGCCCCATATGACCCCCATGGCTCCTCCTCCTTTCCCCAAGGAGCCTGCCAGGTGTGACTGATGAAGGGGAGAGACAGCAACTCAGGACCCAACGTGTTAGCCAGCATGAGACCTCACTGCTCCAGAGGGCCTTGATGAGATATCAACGCAGACACCCAGCACACGCACACACACACACAAGCGCGCGTGCACACGCACGGTCAGTCTCTGGTGGGCTGTGCCCTTCTCCTTGGGCCTGGCTGCATCTGTTCTTGCTCTTGTCAGAGCCCTGTCCCCTTGGTCACATCTTCTCTCCTTTCTAGGACCCAGCATCCCCCCCGCCCCGCCATCCACTAAGGAAAGGTTCCAAACTCCAGGTTTCTTTATCACCCAGAGTGAGTTCTCTCTTCAACATCAAGAAGAGGTGGAATCACATGATGGTTAGGAGTACACAGAGCGCTGAGCCAGACCACTGGGTCCACCTCCCAGCTCTGCCACTTCCTGGCCATGTGCGTTCGAGTAAGTTATTTAAGCTCTCTGAGCCTCAGTGTCCTCATGCATAAAAGCAGGATAATGACATTACTTACCCCATAGGAGAAACACCCTTTGAGGATTATATGAAGAGGGCACAATCCTCTTAGCATAATTAGGCTTAACCCTATATCAGCTCCCCACAAGTTCTCTCTTCAACATCAAGAAGAGGTGGAATCACATGATAGTTAGAAGTACACAGAGCGCTGAGCCAGACCACTGGGTCCACCTCCCAGCTCTGCCACTTCCTGGCCATGTGCGTTCGAGTAAGTTATTTAAGCTCTCTGAGCCTCAGTGTCCTCATGCATAAAAGCAGGATAATGACATTACTTACCCCATAGGAGAAACACCCTTTGAGGATTATATGATTCATGTAAATCACTGAATGGTAGGTCCTCAAAAGATATGACTACATGCAAACCCCCAGAATCTGTAAACATAAATTTATCTGGAAAACAGGTCTTTGCAGATGTAATTAAGTTAAGGATCTCAAGGTGATGTCACCCCAGGTTGCCTGAACAGACCCTAAATCCAATGACAAGACACACAGGAAAGGCCGTGTGAAGACAGAGGCAGAGACTACAGTGATGCATCTCTAAGCCACGGCACATGTGAAGCCACAGAAGGTGGAAGAAGCAGGCAAGGACTCTCCCCTCAGAGCTGACACCTTCAATTTGGACTCCCGGCCTCCAGAACTGTGAGAGAATACATGTCCCTGAGGAGACCAAGATGGCGGCATAGGTAAACACCGCAGACTGCTGCCGCAAACAACCACTTCAAAAATACAACTAAAAGACGGAACGAGCAGGCAAGGACTCTCCCCTCAGAGCTGACACCTTCAATTTGGACTCCCGGCCTCCAGAACTGTGAGAGAATACATGTCCCTTATGTTAAGCCACCCAATTTGTGGCAGTTGCTAGGAAATTAATAACAACTACTCAAACAGCACCTGCCATGTAGGGAATGTTCAATGAATGTTAGCAACTATGATGACTGGACCTAATTATTGGACTTCACATTGGACTATTGTTATCTGAACCTACTTTTTTATTAAAAGTAGTGATTATAAGGGGAAAACTCACCCACCTGTTTAGGTAAACCAAAGGGACAGTCGCCCAGCCCAGTTTTCACCCTTAGTGGTATGAAGATGCCTCTGGAATTTTTGAAATTACATTCTTTTTAGAGCTGATACTTAGACTGGGCTCCCTCCTGTCACACTCACAGAACCTTCTAGTCCATTCTGTTGATGGTCTAGAGAGGCTGGAGGCTGGGTGTGGGAAACCGCTTATTGTCTTCACTAGCTGATAAGCATAGACAGAGAACCCCCCCATCCCGCCCCCCAAGGCTGGGTGCCTTTGAAGCCCTAGCAAAGGTCGGAGCTAGGCGCCACCTCTGTTTGTCCAGACAGTGGTAGCTGAAGCAACTTCCCCATTTATTATTATGTAAATCCTTGCTGATGGGCTAGTCTGCCTGTTGGGGGCGGGGCGGGGGGGGGGGTCGCCTGCCTAAGGGCTATGCTATGGGTGTATCCCAGATCAATAAAAGCTTGGTGAGGCCTGGGCACAGGTGGAAGTCCTTCCCCTTGAGTTGGACTTGCCCGCCTGGCCCCCCAATATTTCCAAATTATCTCTTGTCTCTTCTCTTTCATTTGTGTGCGGCTCCTCTTCCAGATCCTGAACCCTGAACCACGCGGGATGTGGAGGGAAACATTTACAACAGCTGGGCTTTTGGTCCGGACACTTTCTGATGAATTTTGCTTTCCCCGATGAGAGGGTTTGCTGTCTCTCCCACGTTCCCCTGCTTTCTCGTCTCTTCGCCTGTGCCCCGGTGTTTCCCCAGCCTGGCATTGTCCTCCACTGTTTCCATGTACCCATCTTACCGACCTGTCAAGACCCAGCACACACACTGCCCTTCTTTGGATGCTCCCTGACGGGGAGAATGTGCACCTCCTGCCTCCTCGTGCCTTTCTGTGGGCACTTGTGTAAGACACCACGTCTGCATTCTGCGCTGACACCCGCAAACCACCCCTCAACAGCTCTGTCTGCAGAACGGGGCCAACTTTACATCTTCTGGTTTGAGAGGAGCATGAGCAAAAGCCAATGGGTGTCCAGGATCCTACTTATAAATGAACATCAGCAATTTCCATGCGGTTTTAACTAATAAAGCTCTCATAATTAAGCATTTTACCCATTATTTCCCAAAGGTAGCCTATATCCACGATCCCATTTGAGGTGCTTAACCACCCTATGAAGAAGGCAGGCAGGAACTACTATCCCTCTTTTACGGATAAGAAAATTAACTCTTAGAAAGATTCACCTGATGTTTATAGAACAGGATAGGCATTGAACTGAGCACAATCACATATTTTTTCAGGTAGATCCTAACCCCCCCCCCCACCCCCCCACCCCCATTTATAGATGAGAAAAGTAAGTGGCTCAGAGAGGGAAAGTGACTTGACCAGGGGCACTCAGCTAGTTAGCATCAATAGCAGGACTTGAACCCAAGTCTCCTGAATCCCAAAGCAAGGGTCTTTTCATGAACTGTGTTTCCACCAGGAGAATCCAGTGGCACAGGATATGGGCAGTGATTTAGAGTGAGAAAGGAGCAACTCTACTTCTGGGTCAACTCTATTTAGGAAAGTTGCTTTCTGTGATTCAATTTCTCCATCTGTGACAGGAGAGCGCTTGTAGTAATACCCATGGAACACGGGCTTCCGTGGAGGGGTGACAGCCTGGTAATTGGCACACTTCGCACTGGGGTGCCTGGACAGGATAAGACAAAGGATGTGAAAGTGCTTTGTAGAATGGAGAGAGTTCAGTGACTGAACATATAGTTTCAATTGCTAATTAAATCCTCTAGTTAACAGAAACACCCAATATGGGTTTCTGCTTTTTAAAAGAATCAGAATCTGCAACACTAAATTCATTTCGAATGTAGACTAGAAGTCACAAAACCCAGGCTTGGAAACGACCCCCTGTGGGTAGGTCCATGGGTAAGTGTTCGGGCCTCAGTGTTCTTGCTGAAGAAATGGCTTCTCTTAAAGGCATTTTTTTAATGTTTGAGAGGCCCATGATCTTGGGGTCCTTTTTCATGGGCGGTGGTGCTGTAACTGCCCCAGCCCTGCATGCTCCTGGGAGAATAATAGAGATGGAAACCTGAACTGCCATTCCATATCAGCTATTTGCAAGCCGTGTGACGCTGAGCAAATCTCAGTTTTCCCATCTATAAAATGGGAATGTAGTCACTCCCAGTTTCCCCCCAGAGCATTCGGTGGGTTGAGAAGAAATGACCCCATATCTGTAACAATGACTCATTAAAAAAAAAAGACAAGAGACATTTATTGTAATGACATCACCCCTTCTATCTCTGCTGCCATAAGAATGTCTAAGGATGAAACTGCTTCTTACAAAGGCTTCAAGATTCCCCAGAGAGAGCAGGCACAGAGCTGGAGGGTGGTCACAGGGTGGAGCAGCAAGGCATTCATGTGGCTTTGATTTCAACAGTTTGCAATAGAGAAGATGATCCTTGCAAATGCAGGGTGGCCTCACCAAAGGCTTAAGGGGCAGGATGCTGGGACTGAGAAGAAATGCAGCATTCTTGGAGTTCTGAAGTCTGACACTTTTTATGTTTTAAATCCTCCCCCTTATTTCCTGTTACCCTATTCTTCCTGACTGTAATCTCACCTATTAACTCAGGAGCAACGTGATTTAAAGGGGAAGCAGGACTTCAAATAGTTTCAAGGTGCTCAGAGTTTTAAATAAACCACTCAACCCCCTCCCCTTTTTTAATTTTTATTTTGCAACCCAGAAAAAAAAAGATCTGGGAATTTTTTTCCTTTCAGCACTTTTTGATTAAAGTCAGATTGATAGAGTTTCTTAAAGTAATCTTTTAAAAACCAAACTGAATAATATAATTTAACTTTTCCCCAGAGCTGATATATGGACTATGTTCCATATTTCCTGTGTCTAATGGTTGTGGCCATCGTTCAATGCTGTTTTGCAGACAATCACTGTACCCAGCATTTGGTAAGCACTTTCACCTTCGCTATTTCCGTTATTGTTCACCACCACATCATTCCCATTTTCCAGAAAGGAAACTGAGGCTCAGAGCCCAGGGCCACATAGCCCTGACCTTCCCAACTTAAACTGCACTCTTTCCCACACAGCTCCAAGGTCTGCCCTTGGAATTGTATTTCTGGACTGTGGGTGGCAGCCAAACAGGACTGGCTTGAAAATACCAGATAGAGATGACAAGATGTGAGTTCGAATGGCACAGGGGCTGGAAGATCTTGAAGGTAAAAGGTGAAATCCTAGGAAGTCCACAGAGGCCCATGGAGCCAAGCACTGTACCTCCCAAGTGCTCTGGTCCAATGCACTCATCTGGCTCCTCAGAGGCCACATGGGTAAGACTCAGGCTAGGGTGCAATTTGGGAGCATGAATGAAAAGGCCTGTAGTGATGAGGTATTAACTGAGCACTTATTATGTCAAGCACTGGACCAAGTGCTGTGGGAATACAAATGGCACATAAGACAAGTACACTGTCCTCAAAGGGCTTCCAGTCTAGTTAAGAAGACAGGACTAAAACAGAGGAAGTAATGCTTGTATTCAATTCCGTAGCATAAATTAGAAGTTGTGCAAGAGTACAGAGCAAAGTAAGTCCAACAGGGACCAGAAGCAGTTAAAAGATGAGGAAGAAAGAATAAAGACGGCTAACACTTCTAATAAGAGTTCTAGAATGAAGAAAATAACAATGGGGAAGAGGCAATTGCCAACGAGATAATGGCCTCACTTTTGCTAGAACTGATAAAAAGTCTGAATTCACAGATACAAAAAGCACAAAATATATCAAGCAAGGTTTAAACACACACACACACACACACACACACACCTGGATATATGATAGTGAACCATAGAACATCAACAAGAAAGATAAGATTTAAAGATATTTAAACATATTAAAGCAGCTAAAGAGAAGACTGATTATCAAAAAAGACATAAAAATTAGAGAGCATAATTCTCAAGAGCAAATATAGAAATAATCTTCAAAATTATTGTCTACCTAGATTTGTGTACTTGAAAAAATTATCTTTGAGAACTAGGGTGAAGTAAAAATATTTTCTGATATAGAAATAGCAAACCCAATAAGCCATTAGTTTAAAGAAAAACTTCTAAAGAACATACTTTAGGAAGAAAAAAAATAATCCCAGGTAAAAGGTCTAGGGTGAAAGAAGAATTGAAGAACAAAGAGATTAATAATCATGTACATAAATCCAACCAAACACTTTTATAGAGAAATTATAATAGTATCTATTGGAGGAACAGAAAGAGACAGAATTGTATACTGAACATAAATGCATATAAGTCTGGAAGGTGTGCACAAAACATTAATAACAAGCAAGGTTCTTGTATTATTTGTGTAGAGGCTTAAGATATCGATTAACTTCAAAATCTTTTAATATGCATTATAAAATATCAATGAAATAATAGAAGGCATGTACAACATCCAAATCAGTGGGAGGTTGGGGGAATGGAATAAGAAAACAAACTTAATCCAAAAAGGGGAGGAAGAAAAGGAAAACAAAGAACCATAGGAAAAGAAAGGACAAATAGAGAGTTCAAAGTAAAATGACTGAAACAAGTCCAAATATGTCTGCACTAACAATAAACGTAAAAAGACTAAACTCATCACTTAAAAGACAGAGATTATCAGATCGGAATTTTTAAAAATCAACTACATGCTGCTTATTAAAAAAAAGTACACCCAAAACATAAGGACACAGAAAGGTTCAAAGTAAAAAAAAGAAAGAAAGAAAGAAAGAAAGAAAGAAAGAAAGAAAGAAAGAAAGAAAGAAAGAAAGAAAGAAAAGAAAAGAAAAAAGATGGCTGGGAATGCAAACTAAATATCAAACAATAGACTTGAGGGCCTGAGGAGTCCAGGAGGGCCCAAGGGGGCAATCACATGACCAAAGGCCCTTTAAAGCTAGAGCGGAAGAAAGAAGCCCTTTCCTTTTCAGTGAAAAATGTGGGAAATGTGAGTCAGGATCAGGCAGCAGCCATGGCCCCAGTGTGTGGAGAAATCTCACTGAGGCAGGAAAAAGTAGAGCAAAGCCACAGGAGACTTCTGGTGACTGCAAGTCCCTGGTTGCTACCTTCCCCACCCCCACCCCTGCATTTCCAGAGTGCACAAGTGATTAAAGTCCCTTTTTGCTATGGTTAGTTCCAGTTGGGCTTCTTCACGTACAGCCTGGAGTCCTGACTAGCACAGGAAGTGCCTTGTCCAGGGTTCAGCCTCTTTTTTTTAATTTTTTTTCAGAGAGGAAGGGAGAGGGAGAGAGAGAGAGAGAAACATCAATGATGAGAGAGAATCATTGATCGACTGTCCCCCACACGCCCCACACCAGGGGCTGAGTCCACAACCCAGGCATATGCCCCAACCGGGAATCGAACCGTGACCTCCTGGTTCATAGATCAATGCTCAACCACTGAGCCACGCCACCGGGCAAGGGTTCAGCCTCTTAGTAGCTAGGCTGAAATAAGAATGTAGAACCTCTGATTCCATCTCCTCAGGTCGCAAGGGTCTTCAGCTTGCTGAGTGATCTCAGACAAGCCACAGCCCCACAGCCCCGCTCTGGGCTAGATGCAGGGTTAGATTCCATGATCTGGAAGGTTTCTCAAGAAGTGAAAGTCTGTGATTTTATTTGGCTTTAAAGCAATAAAGAATGATAAAAACAATAAAGAGTGAGAGACAGAAGATGTGTGTGTATGCATGTGTATGGAGGTGGGAGGAGAGAGAGAGGGAGAGGAAGGGAAGGGAAAGGAAGAGAAAGAGGAGGAGAAGAGAGAACAGCTGCTTAAAAAACATCCCTCATAGTACAATTAAACTTTATTTCCTACTAGAGATTGAAAAAGTGAGATTATTAGGAGTTTTAAGACAGACTGACATCAATAAGTTGTATAGAAAAATAAAAATTTTGGTTAGAGAATGTGCCACCCCAAACTCAGTTTGTGGAGAATCAGATGACACAGCTTGAGAAGAGCTAACAGTGGTAGCTCAAAGTTTTTGTGACCAGAAATAGCAGGGAGCCTCTAGGTATTTATTACTTGGTGAACAGAATATTGTCTAGAACCAAGGATCACCAGTTAAGGCCAGAAACTTCTGTAGACTGGGGATTTCCATCCTCATTGGCATGGGTGATGGCAGAGGTGGAGTGATTCCAGGTCATTTGTGAGGGAAGCAGTTTCCAGTTAGGGTCAGTTCTGCAGCATGGTTCTGGGAGTGTCCTGGAAGTGTGGTCCTGAGCGTGTTTCTCCTGCTTTCCCACCAAGTCTGGGAGTTAGTCACTATCTCTTACTACAATCCTTGTCTGCTCAAACTGGCCAGACTAGATTCTGTCTATTGCAACCGAGGACCATTATATGTAGGTGATTATGTGATAGAGCGGAGCTTGGTGGAAAAGGGAGTACCATGTACCGGCAACTGTAGATAGTGCAGACATGGTCTTGTGTATCACCTCCTAAGAAGCCCATGAGATAGGCCCTGCTGATCTCACTGGACAGATGACAGAAACTCAAACCAGAGAAGTTAGGTAGTCTGTCCAAACTCACCCAGCAATTAGGAGAGCCCAGATTCAAATTCAAGTCTGAATCTAAAGCTTATGCTGTCTTCTGCTCAATATTTCTCATGTGAGTTCAATAATTCACTTTATTAAAAAGCTGTTTTATTGTGTTTAAAACTGATTTAAGAATTCAATCTGATGAATCCAAGAAATGACCATGGGTTACCCCAATGCCCCATGGCTTCCCTCAACATAGTTTTCTGTGTCCACTTCCCTCAGAAGTGTGGGTTGGTAAATTGAACTCTGGGATGCCTAGACCTTGCATGGCCTGAGCCCTACCTACCTTTCCAGACTTGTTCTATATCACTGTCCCACACACATACTTACATTGCTCCTTGCTGTGGTCAGAATGTTGGTGTACCCCCAAGTTCATTTGCTGAAATCTTCATGCCCAATGTGATGGTAATAGAAGGTGGGGTGTTTGGGAGGTGCTTAGGTCTTTAGGGTGGAGCCCTCATGAATGGGATTGTGCTCTTATTAAAGAGACACAGAGTTCCCTTGACCTTCCACCAGGCAAGGACACAACAAGAAGTCTACAACCCAAAAGAGGGCGCTCATCAGACCACGTTGACACCCTGATCTTGGACTTCCAGCCTCTAGAAGTCTGAGAAATGAATGTTTTTTATTCATAAACTATCCAGTCTGTGGTATCCTATACAATAAAAGCCTAATATGCAAATTGTCCCCTCAGGCAGTCGTTTGACTGAGAGTTCAACCTGGAGACCAGGAGTTTGACTACTCACTATGACGTGCCCTGACCACCAGGGGGCAGCACTGAACATGGCGGGCGTTGGCGACATGGCGCTGGCAGCAGGCGGCAATGGAGGCACTGCCGGCCCCAATAGGCCCTGTCGAGAGCAGGACCAAGGCAGGATGGTGGAGCAGGTTAGGGGGCAGTGCCAGGCCAAGGCGGGGTGCCAGGCAGCACTGCAAGGCTTGGAGGTACGAGCTGGGGCTGCGAGGCTGGTGGGGGTGATCTGGGGCCCAATCTCCGCAGGCCACCCTGAGGGACCCCATCCGTGCACAAATTCGTGCACCGGGCCTCTAGTGTTGTTATAATAGACTGAACGAATGAACTAAGGCACTTCTCACATTGGTCTTCTTTCATCTCCTAGAATATCCTAAGCTCTTTCCTAACTATTGGCTCAGCATTGTGTCTCCAGGACTAACACCAAACTTGACAGTAAGTGCTCAATAAATATTGATTGAATGAGTGGATGAATGGATGATTCTTCTGAGGAGTGTGTTACATTGTCTTACAACATGGCAGATAGAGTTTGGAAGAACTCAAGCTTCCAGAGCCCCATGACTGAAGTGTTATGAGGTGCAGAATCTGAGTCATCTCCCCTTAGTGTGTGTGTTGGGGCGGGGGGGGGGGGGGAGATATGAGGAATGCAAAAGTCAAAAATCCTCTGGGACTTTCCTAAAGGATCTCAGTGGTCCCTTTCCACTCTCCAGTCACTTTGAGCTGGGAGCATGGTTGGAAAGGTTGGCACTGATAAAGAATGGATCCTGAGACACCCGTATTGGAGAAGTTTATTAGAACACCATTCAACTCTACCTAACAATTGTGTACACATGGGTGTACATGCGAATCTGTGTAAGTATACACATTGAGTAGCTGATCCACAAATCTCATGAGTGGATGACAAACCTTTAAGAAAGGGGAGGAGAAATGAATAGGTGGAGAACTTAACTGCTGGACAGATAAATAAAAGCTGCTTAGCATTTCTCCAGAGGACTTCGATGGAGCCTTGTTTCCAACCAGCAAACATTTGCATCTGGTCCCAACAACCTGGTTTGGGTATCCCAGGAGCGGCCTCTCTGGATCCATCTCCATGCCTTTTCCTTCCCACACTTTTGGCGGTGGTGTTGTGAAGCGAGCATCATCGTAATTTTACAACCCATCTTGGTTCTTTTGTGGTTGCTTCCTCTAAGAATCACAGATTCTTTGGAGGTTAACAAATGATTTACTTTCATTCTTCTTAAGTAATAGAACAAATCAGTCTAAAACTCACAAATTACCTTGGAGACCACCAAATGTGGTTCCTTCTTGTTTTAAAGGATGGGGAAACTGTATCCCAGAGAAGGGAAATAGTTTGCCCTCAGTCACACTGCCTGCAGAAGCAAGCTTCAAGCCCAGGTCTCCAAACTCCCAGTCTAGGTCTCTTGTCACAGTACCGCCTGTCCAGCCACCCAGGACCACAGGCTTGATTTACACCACAACCTGTGGGTTCTTCCAGTCTCCAACCTGGGCTCCCCATCACGCTTTGGGGGGCCGGATGTGCCCCATACCTCACACGTTGACTTGAGAGCAACACCACCCGATTGGTTGCTCTGCCACAGAGCCCAAGTCTCCCATTGTTAATCATCTTTTAAAAGAGTTTAACATCTGCTGCAGGGAAATTTACTGGCCTCAAGTTACCGGCTATAATTTTGGTCATTTGGGGGAAATAGTGATGCTATAGTCGTCACTTTCCAAATGTTGCAGGAACCTGACCCAAATCAAGAAACCTCTCAATAAATCAACTCCAAAACGGCATCCATTTCTAGCCTTGCTATTTAGAATGCTGCAGCTCTGAATCAGTGTCTGGGCTGGAGAAAACATCCAACTCAAAGTCTCTAGATTTTAATAATAGCTGCCATTGTTCAAAGAGGAATTCATAACTCTCGATGGACTCCAGCCAAAAACCTTGAGCCAAACTCTGTATTTATGTATGTTTGGATGTACTAAGTGCTCTACAAGTTTTGTGAGTGGTTCTTTCAACGTGGGAGCTACCCAGATCTCTAAGCCATGGTCCTGCTTGTGGACATCAACGGGGACCAAGCCCTCCCTGTCGACAAGGTCTTCTTTGGCCCTTGATTTATGTACAGATGACTGGGATCATTGTTCCTCATGACATAGGTCCTTAATAATTAAAACAACAGCAAATTTATATGCAATGCTTGCTCTGTGCCAGAACCATTGCATTAATGTATGTGATCTTTACAGCCCTATGCAGAAGGTACTACCATTATCTCCATTTTGCACATGAGGAAACTGAGGCACAGAGTGCGTAAACGACTAGCCCAAGATTATATGGTGATACAGTTATCCAAAGATAAAGTAATCAAAAGAGCTGGGGTTTGAACCCAAGCAGTCTGGCTCCAGACACCTCCTTTCTTTCTCTTTTTTAAACAGCTCTATTGAAATAAATATAATTTACATACCATAAAATCAACCCTCTTCAGGTGTACAATTCAGAGGTTTTTCATATGTTCACAGAGTTGTGCAATTTATCATCACTATCTAATCCCAGATCATTTTTATCACCTCCAAAAGAAACCCTATACTTAGCAGACACTCCCCATTCCCCGCTTCTTCCAGCCCCTGGCAATCACTAATCTACTGCCTGTCTACTTTCAGGATTTGCCTGTTCTGAACATTTCATATAAATGGAAACATGCAATATACAAACTTTTGTGACTGGCTTTTATAACATAGCATAATGTTTTCAGGATTCATCTGTGTTATATCATCTATCAATACATCATTTCTTTTTATGACTAAATAATATCCCATTGCATAGATATACCATTTTTGTTTACTCAAGCATCAATTGATGGACATTTGGGTTGTTGCCACTTTGGAGCTATTATGAATAACGTTGCTGTGAACATTGTGTACAAGTTTTTTATGGGCCTATATTTTCTTTTTTCTTAGGAATGCAGTTGCTGAGTCATGTGTTAACTATATGTTGAACTTTTTGAGGAACTGCAAAACTGTTTTCCAAAGTAGCTACACCATTTCACATTCTTACCAGCTATGTATGAGGTCAAATTTCTCCATGTCCTCACTAACATTATTTTTCATTGTTTTGATTATAGTCATCATAGTGGATGTGAAGTGGTATCTCATTGTGGTTTTGATTTGCATTTCCCTAATGAGAGCATCTTTTCATGTGCTTATTGGCCATTTGCATGTATTTTTTTTTCTTTGGAGAAATGTCTGTTCAAATGCTTTGCTCATAAAAATGTTTATCTGTCTCTTTATGGTTGGGTTGTAAGATTTCTTTATATATTCTGGATACAAGTCTCTTATCACATAAGTAATTTGCAAATATTTTCTCCCATTCTGTGGGTTGCCTTTTCACTTTCTTGATGATGTGCTTTGAAGCACAAATATTTAGTTTTCATGAGGTTCAATTTATCTATTTGTCATTTTCTTTTGTGGCTTATGCATTTGGTGTCATATTTTAAAAGGCTTTGCTCAACCCAAGGTCATGAAAATGTGCTTCTATGTTTTGTTCTATGCATTTTAAAGTTTTAGGTTTTATATTTAGGTCTTTTTATTTGTTAATTTTTTTAGAGAAAGAGGAAGAGGAGAACAGAGGAGAGAGAAGCATCAATTTGTTGTTCCACTTGTTTATGCATTCATTGGTTGCTTCTTCTATATGTCCTCACCAGAGATGGAACCTGCAAACTTGGTGTATCTGGACAACACTCTAATCACCTGAGCCACCTGTAAGGGCTATATTTAGATCTTGATATGGTGCAAGGTAGAGACCTAACTTTATGTGTTTGCATGTGGATATCCAGTTGTCCCAGTACCATTTGCTGAAAAGACTATTTCTTCTCCATTGAGTAGTTTTGGCACCCTGGGGGCCTCTCTTGACTACTACACTCAATTAACTGCCTTCTTGAAAGCTTTTGGGGGATGAATGCTTCTCTCTCTCTCTCTCTCTCTCTCTCTCTCTCTCTCTCTCTCTCTCTCGCTGTTACCAAAAGCAGCTGAAAGAAACTAAGGCAGTTACCTAAAATACTAACCTCTCTTGAACTTAAATCATCAGATGTCTGAAAGTCTAAAGGGTAAAGACAATGAAATAAGACCAAGGCCAGAGTATCCATCGGACCTCTGAAAACTGAAACATAGCATTGGAAAGAAGGTGAGGTATTAGTGAAAATCTGAAAAATGAAATTCTTTCAAGGAGGAAAGATGACAATTCCATGGACAGAAGAAGCTGCCGAAACTAGCCGGCATCCTCTGGTCACCTCCCAGATGGGATCAAGTGTTCTCTGCCCAAGATGTGAATGAGTGAACACACAGAGTCAGATGGAGTCAGCCAGTGGTGAGATTGGAGTTTCAGATCTGTGAAGATGTCTATGAGTCCTTCCTCTGAGATCTTAGGGTTATTGCCTTCTTGGTAGCAACTGTTAATATAACAACTTCCTGCCTAACCGGCCATATTCAAGCCTGTCCTAGAGTAGAGGGGCTATGATTTTACTGCCCCATCCCTTGCACAAACATCTCTTCAGCCTCAGAAGGAGGCCTGGCACCATCCATTACCTCCAAAGGCAGCACCACACACATGAGGGGTGCTCGGGTAACTCAGGAAGTCTCTGTAATGAGTAAGGTCCGGTAGCAAACATACATGATAATGATTTGTTATCTTCACTGAACTATAAGATTAGAACACTAAGGGGGACATGTCGTATTACTAACACCGGGTGACTTGTCAATTGGTTGCCTTTGTGGACGAAGGGGAAACAGAATCCATAATCTGGGCCACAGGTTCGCCTTGGTAAGGTGAGCAGATGGCAGCACCAGAGTAGGGCCAGACAAAGTGCTGAAAAGGGAAGGGATGGTGGTATCCTAAAGCCAAACCTATATGCATTCCAACATCACTAGGGTCTGGGCTCATCTGTGTGACTGCATGGGTGGTGGAAACACTCCACCTGAAAACAGCTCAGAACAGAGGCTTAATTTTCAAGTCTGTGCTGCTGGCCCTACAGGAAGCTGGAGCCATCAGGTGCTCCTCACCCAGGCCAGTGGGCTTCCCTGGGAGGCTGCGTGGCCATGAATGAACATCACACAGGGCCTTGGACTAGTGGTGCCAAGTAGGCCCAACCAACCTTTAGCATTTCTGGAAGCTCACCCTCAAAACCTGTGTCTCCCAATAAGCTATATGGGGAACCCCAGTACTTAGGAATATCAAAAAACGATAAAGGGAAGGGGTTTAAGTGTGAGAAGCATTGGATTAAATAAAATGAAACAGATTAGTTCATTGTAGAATGTCTCAGAGCATTGAATAGATTAGCATGTTGTCAATCTCCAAGAAGACAGGCAGCGTTTCCTATATGTTTTGGACCTCGGAGGCCTTTTTCATGAAGCATAATATCCCATTGCATAGATATACCATTTTTGTTTACTCAAGCATCAATTGATGGACATTTGGGTTGTTGCCACTTTGGAGCTATTATGAATAACGTTGCTGTGAACATTGTGTACAAGTTTTTTATGGGCCTATATTTTCTTTTTTCGTTTACTCAAGCATCAATTGATGGACATTTGGGTTGTTGCCACTTTGGAGCTATTATGAATAACGTTGCTGTGAACATTGTGTACAAGTTTTTTATGGGCCTATATTTTCTTTTTTCTTGTTTACTCAATCATCAATTGATGGATTGGCTTGTTGCCACTTTGGAGCTATTATGAATAACATTGCTGTACAAGTTTTTTATGGGCCTATATTTTCTTTTTTCTTAGGAATGCAGTTGCTGAGTCATGTGTTAACTATATGTTGAACTTTTTGAGGAACTGCAAAACTGTTTTCCAAAGTAGCTACACCATTTCACATTCTTACCAGCTATGTATGAGGTCAAATTTCTCCATGTCCTCACTAACATTATTTTTCATTGTTTTGATTATAGTCATCATAGTGGATGTGAAGTGGTATCTCATTGTGGTTTTGATTTGCATTTCCCTAATGAGAGCATCTTTTCATGTGCTTATTGGCCATTTGCATGTATTTTTTTTTCTTTGGAGAAATGTCTGTTCAAATGCTTTGCTCATAAAAATGTTTATCTGTCTCTTTATGGTTGGGTTGTAAGATTTCTTTATATATTCTGGATACAAGTCTCTTATCACATAAGTAATTTGCAAATATTTTCTCCCATTCTGTGGGTTGCCTTTTCACTTTCTTGATGATGTGCTTTGAAGCACAAATATTTAGTTTTCATGAGGTTCAATTTATCTATTTGTCATTTTCTTTTGTGGCTTATGCATTTGGTGTCATATTTTAAAAGGCTTTGCTCAACCCAAGGTCATGAAAATGTGCTTCTATGTTTTGTTCTATGCATTTTAAAGTTTTAGGTTTTATATTTAGGTCTTTTTATTTGTTAATTTTTTTAGAGAAAGAGGAAGAGGAGAACAGAGGAGAGAGAAGCATCAATTTGTTGTTCCACTTGTTTATGCATTCATTGGTTGCTTCTTCTATATGTCCTCACCAGAGATGGAACCTGCAAACTTGGTGTATCTGGACAACACTCTAATCACCTGAGCCACCTGTAAGGGCTATATTTAGATCTTGATATGGTGCAAGGTAGAGACCTAACTTTATGTGTTTGCATGTGGATATCCAGTTGTCCCAGTACCATTTGCTGAAAGACTATTTCTTCTCCATTGAGTAGTTTTGGCACCCTGGGAGCCTCTCTTGACTACTACACTCAATTAACTGCCTTCTTGAAAGCTTTTGGGGGATGAATGCTTCTCTCTCTCTCTCTCTCTCTCTCTCTCTCGCTGTTACCAAAAGCAGCTGAAAGAAACTAAGGCAGTTACCTAAAATACTAACCTCTCTTGAACTTAAATCATCAGATGTCTGAAAGTCTAAAGGGTAAAGACAATGAAATAAGACCAAGGCCAGAGTATCCATCGGACCTCTGAAAACTGAAACATAGCATTGGAAAGAAGGTGAGGTATTAGTGAAAATCTGAAAAATGAAATTCTTTCAAGGAGGAAAGATGACAATTCCATGGACAGAAGAAGCTGCCGAAACTAGCCGGCATCCTCTGGTCACCTCCCAGATGGGATCAAGTGTTCTCTGCCCAAGATGTGAATGAGTGAACACACAGAGTCAGATGGAGTCAGCCAGTGGTGAGATTGGAGTTTCAGATCTGTGAAGATGTCTATGAGTCCTTCCTCTGAGATCTTAGGGTTATTGCCTTCTTGGTAGCAACTGTTAATATAACAACTTCCTGCCCAACCGGCCATATTCAAGCCTGTCCTAGAGTAGAGGGGCTATGATTTTACTGCCCCATCCCTTGCACAAACATCTCTTCAGCCTCAGAAGGAGGCCTGGCACCATCCATTACCTCCAAAGGCAGCACCACACACATGAGGGGTGCTCGGGTAACTCAGGAAGTCTCTGTAATGAGTAAGGTCCGGTAGCAAACATACATGATAATGATTTGTTATCTTCACTGAACTATAAGATTAGAACACTAAGGGGGACATGTCGTATTACTAACACCGGGTGACTTGTCAATTGGTTGCCTTTGTGGACGAAGGGGAAACAGAATCCATAATCTGGGCCACAGGTTCGCCTTGGTAAGGTGAGCAGATGGCAGCACCAGAGTAGGGCCAGACAAAGTGCTGAAAAGGGAAGGGATGGTGGTATCCTAAAGCCAAACCTATATGCATTCCAACATCACTAGGGTCTGGGCTCATCTGTGTGACTGCATGGGTGGTGGAAACACTCCACCTGAAAACAGCTCAGAACAGAGGCTTAATTTTCAAGTCTGTGCTGCTGGCCCTACAGGAAGCTGGAGCCATCAGGTGCTCCTCACCCAGGCCAGTGGGCTTCCCTGGGAGGCTGCGTGGCCATGAATGAACATCACACAGGGCCTTGGACTAGTGGTGCCAAGTAGGCCCAACCAACCTTTAGCATTTCTGGAAGCTCACCCTCAAAACCTGTGTCTCCCAATAAGCTATATGGGGAACCCCAGTACTTAGGAATATCAAAAAACGATAAAGGGAAGGGGTTTAAGTGTGGGAAGCATTGGATTAAATAAAATGAAACAGATTAGTTCATTGTAGAATGTCTCAGAGCATTGAATAGATTAGCATGTTGTCAATCTCCAAGAAGACAGGCAGCGTTTCCTATATGTTTTGGACCTCGGAGGCCTTTTTCATGAAGCATCTTATAGACTTCATGTGCCAGGGAATGGTTTTCATGAAAGGCTGGTCTAGGTCAGTGGGCGGCAAACTGCAGCCCGCGAGCCACATGCGGCTCTTTGGCCCCTTGAGTGTGGCTCTTCCACAAAATACCAACTTCTGCACATGGGCCACAAAGTGAGATTGAAACTTCGTGGCCCATGCTCATAAGTCGGTATTTTGTGGAGGAGCCACACTCAAGAAACCAAAGAGCCACATGTGGCTCGCGAGCCACAGTTT
>NW_005355115.1:2910092-2932269 GCF_000412655.1 Myotis brandtii
TGTGTGGGGGGGGGGGGGACGCGCTGGAATGTTATTTAGCCTTAAATATGGTCTTGGAGAGAGAGATTGTGTGCAATCACATATCTAATATTCACATGAGCTACCTGCGTTGCCTCCCTGCCCAGTGCCTGAGATGGATACTTGGGTTGGAGAATCTCCTGGGCTCTCAAATCTGGCTTTACCTTCTGGCACCAGAGGGAGGCTCTTTGACAAGGCAGATCTTAGGACACCGGTTATTTTCTCTCCCTGAATACGGAACAGGAGTGCACTGCAATGGCTCAGTGATTCCCAGACGCCGTGTGTGTAATAGGCCGCCCATTCCAAGGCCAGAAGCCAGGGCTATCTCAGACCAGGCTGGTGCAAAAGTTTACTGTCCCACACACGTGGGGGCCTCACAGCCCAGTGGTGACAAGAACAGTTCTGGGGCAATTTCTCATCTCCCAGTGGCCAGAGGCACATACAACAGTAGTAGCAGTTCAAATCCTCTCCGCAGCAATCCCTCGCCTGTGAGGCAGGCTGTCCGTGGCAGGATCTACAAGATGGTATCAGAATTTCCTACCTGCGAGTCCTCTGCTGTGTCCCCCAAGACTTAAGAATAACATCCCAGCCCTCTTTCTGCGACAAGCTTTGGAAAAAACTGAGCTGAGACGGGGCTGGAAGAAGGTCCGGGAGCCATGTCCCACGGCCAGGTCTGCAAGGAAGTGAGAGAGAACAGCCAGTACCAGCTCCGCCTCCTGCTGCCGCTGGGCCCTGTTTGCTCAGCCACCTCCAGCAGTTCCTCCTTTCAGCGTGGCTCCGGTGAGAATTATGGAATTGCTATTATTACCCCAGCTCAGTGTCCAGGGCTTGAGGGCTGCTGCCCTGGCAGCTCCCATCCAGAGGGAAGCCAATGGCAGTGACAATAAAACAAAGTCCTTGGCAGCTGGAGGCCTCTCCTCTGCGTGCTGGGGCTGACGAGCGGGCTGTGGAGCCAGGCCTGACTCTGGCTCCTTGGGAAGTCTTGGAGCTGGCCCATCGCCTCCCGGCGCTGATTCCAAAGGCATTTTTCAGCCCAGCGAGGAAGGCCGTGACAGTCTCAACAAGGCTCACTCTGAAGAAATCGGAGTCTCCAAGCCTCAGCTGTCTGTCCAAGGGGACGGGTTTGCTCGAATTTGGCAGGCTTTCTCAATTAACCGAGCAACCAACGAAAAGAGCATGTAGAGAGCACCCCTGCATGCAAGGGCACTGCTCGAAAGTCATTCATTCAGCACATCTTTCTGCGACACCTACTTTGCGTCAGGCTCTGTGCTAGGTCCTGGGGGGACACCAGGGACAGAGGAAACCCAAAACTCTGCCCTTTGGGAGCTTATACTCAATCGTCAGGAGAGAGATGAGAAAGAGAACGAATAAGTGATTTCGTGAATAGAAGGAAGTAGGTGCCAAGGGGGAGACTGACTGAGCAGAGTTTGGGAGACTGGGTGTGTAGGAGGCAGAAGTGAGGTCTACATGAGTGATCAGGGAAGGCCTCGCTAAGAAGGTGACATCAAGACTGGAAGGAGGTGAAGGGTCATAACTGCCTTCCGGCGTTCACCCGCTCTTAGGGAGAGCAGACCTGCTCCTAGAGCGCCATAACAGCAGATGCCTCATGAGGTCCCAGACTGAGGGGTGGTGGGAATTCAGAGGAGGAAACTTAGAAACCACTGTAACTCTTGGAGTTTTTCCCTGAAAGCGCTTCATTGGGTGAGATGCCTACGACAGGTGGAACTGAGCTGGGTGTGACCGAAATATGAGGGAAGGGCACAGCTGGAGCACAGGAGAGCAGAGTAGAGACATCCAGGGGCAATGGCAGGGCCAGAGGCCTAGTCAAGGCTGGAGCAGGTCAGGGAAGAGAAATACTGAGGGAGGTTTAGCAAGCTGAACCTGTGGGAAATCTCACTGCCAAGATGAGGTTGCAGAAAAGACCATGACGTCCTTCTTGGGTGCTCGCTCTTGCTCTCGCACTGGCTCATTCCAAGGGAAGCCAGTGCCGTGTCGTGAGCTGCTGGATGGAGAAACTGACATCTCTGGCCAATAGCCAGCGCGGACCTGAGGCCTCAGTCCAACAGCCTATGAGGAGCGGAGTCCTGACAACAACCACATGCATGAACTTGGAAGTGGGTCCTCCTCCCATTGAGCCTTCGAATGAGACCACAGCCCAGCTGCCACCGTGACTGCAGCCTTCTGTGACCATGAGATGGAGGGTCCAGCTAAGCTGCACCTTGATGTCTGATCTACAGAAGCTGTGAGAATATAAATATGTGTCCCTTTAAGCTGCTGGGCAATTTGTTACTCAGCAGTAGATAAACAGTACAGGTGGCCCTCAGAGTTTTCAAGCCTGAAAGTGAAATAATCAAACCTAATCTTTAACAATTCAGTTGACTGGTAGTGAGGGGCCTCTGTAGGACCCCCCAGCAAGGAGTGATGGGAGTCTCAACAAGGCGGTGGCAGGGGACAGAAAGGGATGAATGAAAGATTTTGTGAGGTACTGTTGGCAGGACTTGGCTTCCAGCAGGCCAGACTGACCACTCTTCTGAGTACTCAGACTGAGAGCCTCAGAGTTGTCATTGGTTGTTCCTTTCCTCACCCCCCCCACACTCAATCCACCGGAAAATTCTGTCTTCTCTCTCCTCTCCCCCAGGACTGCTCTCCACACAACAGCCATGCCATGCCACTTCCCACGCAGAACTCCCCAGTGACGTCTAACTGCACTTAGAATTAAACCCGGGGTCCCCCATGGTCCGCGAGGCCCTGTGCAACCAGCCGTGGCCGCTCACTAAGCTGTTTGCCCACGCTCCCTGCTCACTTAGCCCTGCTAACCCTCTGTCTGGAGTTCTCTTTCTGCGGGTGCTCTGTTTGCTCCACTCACCCTTTTAGTCTTTTCAGAAAAGGCTTCCTGAGAGGGAGGCATTTGAGCTGGGCTCCTAAGGAAAACCATGGAAGTTGCACCTTGGATGGCTTAGGGCTGTGGTCGGCAAACTGTGGCTCGCGAGCCACATGCGGCTCTTTGGCCCCTTGAGTGTGGCTCTCCCTAAGCCTTAGGAGTACCCTAATTAAGTTAATAACAATGTACCTACCTGTATAGTTTAAGTTTAAAAAATTTGGCTCTCAAAAGAAATTTCAATCGTTGTACTGTTGATATTTGGCTCTGTTGACTAATGAGTTTGCCGACCACTGGCTTAGGAAAATGGGCCTCCCTCCTTCAGAATCCCATCGCCTGCAGCAGGAATGGTGGTGTTATGTGGGGCGAAAGCTTTGCTGGATGATGCCAGACAAAAGGACAGCCAGAGAGAACGGGAGACAGTCTTCTTGGACGTCATTGTCCATGCGGAACATCTCACGCCTATCACAGCCGCTTTAATGGTCCCTCCCCCGCCACCCCTACCCACCCGTGGGCTTGATCCCCAACCAGACCGCAGGTGCCGTTTTCATCACCGCTGCACAGTCGGGCAACGGAAGCACAGGGCGGTGCAGTGACTGGTCCCAGGCTTTCTTGGTCCCAGTTCAAGTGCACCTCATCGTCCTTGGGCCTTTGAAACAAGTGCTGGACAGGAAAATCAATACATAAATCTCAATAAGAAAATAAGTGACATGCAAAAAGTGCTTTGTCAATTGTTACTCATTTAATAACTATCTGAGCTTAATACGTTGTGGGTTTGAAGCAGTCATTCATTAAACTGACCTTCACTGGCCGCCTACCAGCCATGTGGCCCGGCGCCATGCTAAGCAGCAGCTATTTACTCTGAGTGCCCAGTACGTGCCAGGGTGTGGCCCGTGGGGCTTCTCGGTCTGCAGGACCGGGGGTTGGGGCGGGGGCAGTGTGGGGGGAGTTGGAACTGGAGAAAGGAGGCTTTCTTGGCTAGTTGCCTGGACCTGATGAGAACCCCAGCCCCATAGAACGCTTCGTCGTCTTCCCGATGAAGGGTCTCCACAGCCCTCATCGGTTACCCATCCTCCTGTCCCTCACAGCCAGCATCACTCTGAGCTTCTGGGAGGCCTCCTGCAGGGCGCTGGGCCCAGCCAGCTGGCAGCGAGTCCATGGCAAATATGGTGATTGTCTGTTGGCAGTGGGCAGGGCTGTGGTGGTGTGAAATGGTTTGGTGAGTTGAGTGCCCCTCCCCCGAGTCCTCTACCTCATTATCCCCTTACAGGCCACCCACAATGTCCTAGAAATGCCAGCTTTTCTATTTTCACTTTTTCCCTAAAGACAGAAGGGGGAAAAAAAAAGACACAGAGCCAGGTAGTGAGCAGGGAGGCCCCATTGGGAGGAGCCAGACAGGGTGGGGCCAGAGGGCTTCCGGGACAAGGACCTTCAGACCTCACGGGCGGTGGGCCCCACTCCTGTGCTGACAGGTGTCCCCAGGTCCCCTGGGCCAGACCTGGAAGGGGCTTTAAACACCATCGCACCCAACCTTGGTTTCAAGTCAACTGATGTTCCAAGAGGTTAGATGAACTGCCCGTGGTCGTAATTAAGCCAGATTTGTTCTGGCCTTAGAGAACGGAAGAGAAAGTTGAAAAAATAGTTACCTTGGACAGAAAGCCTGTGTTTCAAGGCACTCAAGCATGCAATGGCACCTAATCACTTACCCATCATGGGTCTCCATCTGTTTTCCTCTAGGCGATCCTAAGGTCCTTAAGGACGGCTGTTTCTGAGATCCTCTGTGTCACGAACACCCAGGAAGTGCTGGCTCAAATAGACGAATAGAGGGGGAAGAAGAACCTAGGCAATGAAGAGAATAAACCATGAGCCAAGAGGCACCACTGAAGTTGTCTACAGTCACTCCTGCTGAGAAGTCAAAGCCAAAATTAAAAAGCAGTTTGGTCTAGTGGAAAAGCACAGTCATAAATAATTATAGTCATATTAATAACAATATCAGAAAACACATGTGGGCCCTAGCCCATCTTGCTCAGTGGATAGAGCATAGACCTTTGGACTGAAGGGTCCCAGGTTCAATTCCAGTCAAGGGTACATGCCTGTTTTTGGGCTCAACCCCCAGTAGGGGGCGTGCAGGAGGCAGCCAATCAATGATTCTCTCTCATCCTTGATGTTTCTACAGTGGGGCCTTGACTTACAAGTTTAATTCGTTCCGTGACGGAGCTCGTAACTCAAATTACTCGTATGTCAAATCAACAGTGAATGAGTGAGACACATGATGCTGGGCTGATGTTGTGGCGTTCACTGTGACGTTCGCTGCGCCAACTAGCGGTGGGGTACCTGAAGCTGGCTCGGAACCCGAATTTTAGCTCCCAACTCAAAGCAAAAAATCGGCCGAGAGACGGCTCGTATCTTGAAAAACTCGTTAGTCGGGACACTCGTAAGTCAAGGCCCCACTGTATCTCTCTCTCCCTCTCCTTTCCTCTCTGAAATCAATAAAAATATATTTTACAAAAAAACACATGTTGCATGGCACACTATTTTGTCACAGAGCTTCTCCATCATGGCCTGGGAGCTGGCTGGGGCAGGCTGTGGCCACACTCACTCCACTGGCCCCAAAAGTCTCACAGTGAGAGGCGTCACCCGGAGAGGAGCCTTCCTTCTTACCTAAAGCCCAGGCAATGCCCGTCAAACTCAATTTCCACACCTGCCTTGAATGAAAAATAACACTTTTCAGTGCCTGCCTCATGTTTATCAGACTCTCCAGGGGACAGGAGAAGTTTGGAAAAAGCATGTTCTAAAATTACCATTGATTTTGTTTTTTAAGTCACTATTTCATTTATTTTAAAATTTCAAAAAACATCAAGAGAGGGCACAGATTTTTTAACGCTCATGATGACGGAGTCCAAGTGTGAAAGGCTGAGAAATCCTCACAAATGTGTCTGCTTCCGCTGGGGGCACACTCCCCATGCCCACGTTTCCTTGCAGAGAGAATACAAGAAGGGTGAGCCGGCGTCTCCTTTCCCCCTGTTCTCTCGAGAAGGTAACAAAGAGTCCTCCCGCTGAATTCGGGAATGACTTCCATCCTCCTCATTTTCTGTGAGCCTTGTCATATCTCTGTGAGCCCGGCAGGAGCCCAACTTAATTCAACAAATACTCACTGAAGGCTAGTGAGCCAGGCATGACACTCAGCGCCCAAGGAAGCCGGCCCACGTGGCTACATGACTTCTCGCTATGGGTCTGGAAGAGTCGGGGAGACCTCTCATTTCCCAGAGAGGAAAAGGCCTCTGTCGTCCGGTTAATGCTGGAGTCAAGACTTGAGCCCAGGTCCCCCAAATCTTCAGAACCCAGTGCTCCATCCCACACCACACAGCCCTTTCGTCTGTCCTCTGGCCTAGAGAGGAACTAACATGGACTACGCCAGCAGTGTGCCAGGCCATTTACTGGAGAGGGTTTATAACTACAGCCTTCTGCACACTACCCTTGCATGGCCCTTTCCTATCTGTGGGTCATTCCCCCCCCACCCTCCAAGCTCGGTGAGTCTCCTAACCCCTTAATGCCTCTTCCTCTTCATTTGTAAGTGGCCATGACCACACTTGCCGCCCAGGGTTGCTGTGAGGATCAGTGACATCAGGGTCTTGCAACACCCACCCTCTACTTCTAGGCTGCAAGACATCTCCTTGCCCAAATCACAGAGACATGGCAGGCCACTGCTGGCCGGTGACACAGAAGTCCCTGACTGCCAGCTGAGGGCCCTTTCCCTGTTCTGTGGTGGGCCCAGCCTGCAGTGTGGGTTTTCCCTGAATGAGAAGCACAGGGAAATTCTAATGAGAAACAGAGCTCCAGGCCCCGGTGCCCCGGTGCCCCCACACAAGCCAACTTGGAAAGCAACCACCGTCTAATTAGACCAGGCATTATACTTCGAAACCCCAGATTTTATTTGTGGGGTTTGCTTCTCCAAGCAGCATGCCCCAGGCACTTGCAATTGCGTTTAGAGCTTGGAGATCCTGCGGAGGCACCAGAAGAAACTCAGGGCCGAGGCTCCTGTGTGCACAGCAGTCGGGCTGAGAACCCAGCCGATGGCTCTCAGCGCTTCTCACAGGTGCACCAGAGCGTCTGCTGGTGGCAGACGTTCCTCGGGGGTGCCCTGCTCCCGGCGGTCGTGCCACAGGCTTCACATCTGGGTGGAGGAATTGGGAAGCTCCATATGACATACATGGGAAATTCCTATTTGCTGAAACATGTCTGTAACTTGGAAAAACTCATGCCCAGCCACTGATTCTCGAATGCTCCCCCAGCTTGCTGGTTTGGGGTTCCTTTTCTTTCCTTAACCCTCTTCGTGGTCCCTTCTAGGGCTGTTGGGTGGGTCCCTGTGGAGTTCATCACACAGAGGAAGTTCCCAGATGTCAGAAAACTGTCCTCACTTCACTGAGTTCTCCAAATATGAGTGAGGGAGCTCTAATCCCAGCCTCGCCACTTTGCCGTGTGGCCTTGGGCAAGTTGCTTTTCTCTGGGCCTCAGTTTCCTGGTTCGTAGAATCACCTGCTCGTTGGACATGAAGTCTGGGTGGCCTTCGTGCTCGGGGTGCATAAGATCCCAGGGGTCCCTGAGGCCCTGGACTCGGGAACCAGAGAGCCCGTGGTGCCTGAGTAACAGGAAGTGGTGATAATAAAACACCTAGTTCTTTGGATTTTGTGAGGAGCACATGAATGAATACGCATGTGCTTAGGACAGTGGGCCACATGCCCTAAGCACCCACTAAGTATTAAGCCACAAGGGTTGTTGTCTTTACTCATCTTTGTACCCTCAGCACCTGGTGTGGGCCCTGGCAGGGCTGCTGAAACTAAAACAATGAGTAAAAAAATATCTAGCTCCGAACCGAATATATGGAAGGGAAAGTGCGGGGTGGGGGCAAGTACTATATCCCCTGTCCCCAGCCCTCTGAGGCATCTGGGTTGGCATGGGATGGCAGTGGAATATAATGTCCCAGCCCCACTCACCCCCAGCCCCACCCCACTTCTGCTGCCTGAGGAAACCGTGGCCCCCCAGCTCAGCCCATCTCAAACGCTCACGGCGTCTTCTTTCATCCCATAGTTCATCTCCAAACTCAAGGGAAACAGTAGTCAAAAAGAAACAGTCCTCCGCGGCCCCTCAGCCCCTGGCCAGTAACCCGAGCTGCAGGAGGAAAGGGGTAATTATGGTTTGGGGTTCTCCCCCTTCTTTTCCAGCTCCCTGACTCACTTTTCATCTTTCTCCTGCCTTCTGAGAGCTGGGCATTGAGCAAACCGGGCCTGCATTCTCGGGGTGCTGGGAGATGGGGGGGCACAGCCAAGCCCTCTGCTTCCTTCCAGAAAGATTGGAGCCAGAGAGCAGCAGCCCTGGGGGGCCCTAGTGCCCCTCTGCTAATCCGCAGCCCGGGGCTCTCGCCAAGCGCCTGGCAGGCTCGCCCTCTGCCAGAAAGAAATTTATTAGCAGAGGTTGCCGGGAGGGCTGGGGTTACTGGGACTTCATTACTCTTACAAAATATACTATGGGACATTTACTAGTGTCCCGTGAAGTGTGGCCATAAATCAGGGGCTCCACGGCGCTTGTCAGAAGAAACGAGGAAAACGCGCTTGCTCACGCCTTGCTGTTGACCCCACACCTGAGCCAGGCCACAGCGCTGGGGGCAGCCGCGCCGCCCTCGCCCTCGGGGCTGGACACACGTCTGCACCACCTTGAACGTCCTGAATACAAATGCCATCCCGTTTCCAATCCGCACATAGCCCACACTGAATCCCTCCTGGAAATAATATTTCCTCTGCCAATTTTATTCTCCCGGCCCTAGGGACCCACAAAACTTCTGTGCAGAGGGATCCTGTTTCGTGTGTGTGTGTGTGTGTGTGTGTGTGTGTGTGTGTGTGTACATACACACGTATACATAAAGGAAATACACCCGAAGATTAACAGTGACTCTGGAAAGAACAATTATGGGTGATGTTTATTAACTTCTTTATACTTCCCCAGATTTTCCACACTTTAAAAAATATATATATGAGTGACTTTTATAATCAGAAAAATGTTACATCTTTTAAAAAGAAAATTCAAGAACCAATCATAGGGAAATATAAATATGTTCATGTTATTTATAAAAATCTGAAACTAGCCCTAACCGGTTTGGCTCAGTGGATAGAGCAGCCTGCGGACCGAAGGGTCCCAGGTTCGATTCCGGTCAAGGGCATGTACCTTGGTTGCGGGCACATCCCCAGTAGGGAGAGTGCAGGAGGCAGCTGATCGATGTTTCTCTCTCATCGATGTTTCTAACTCTCTATCCCTCCCCCTTCCTCTCTGTAAAAAATCAATAAAATATATATTTTTAAAAATCTGAAACTATAAACAACCTAAATGTTAATGATTATTCCACATTACCAGGGACAGAATATCACATGGTGCTTAAAATACTAGTTTTGAAGAGGTGGGGAAATGCTTATAATTTAATGCATAAAGAAAATATACTACTGATTAATAGTATATAAAAATTGCACATAAGAAAAATGCTTAGAAAGAAATATTATTGTATTAAGGCATGGGCTTCTGGAATATTTTCTTTTTCTCTTCTCTTTTTTCCAAATTTTGCGTAATGCAGTTGCAGTTCTTTTGTAATTTTTAAGTGGTTGAGAAGAGAAAAGATAATGCAAACTGGGTCTGGGGCCCCTGCCCCCCCCCCACCCCCTCCATGGCTCAGTACCACACACGTGTTCTCGCCTCACTTTAAGACATGAGGCCCGGAGTGCCGTGGTAGGTTCAGTTCCGTTGGGACAATCTGGAACAATCGGCTCCACCAATGAACTTTTTATGGAGTTTCTGACTTTGAAGCTAAATAATGAGACTTGGCCTCTGACCAGGCCTTGAAATGTTCAAAGCCGTCTCCCCCCATCAATTAGCTAATCTGAGGCATCGGAGGCGGGTCGGGGGGCAGCGAGGCCTGGTTTCTGGAGGAGGACTGGAGAGGTAGGTGACCCAGCCCAAGGGCCCTGCGGCAGCCTGTGGCCAGGCCCAGGGGTGCGGGTTCCTTCTAGGGGACCCCTCCCCAGCTCAGCCGTCTGTGTGCACAGCCCGGTTCCTCCTGACTGCCATTTGGGGGCGACCCCAGAGGGGGAGGTGCGGGGAGAGCTTTAGGATTCTTGGGGCTGGGGTCTGTGAAGAGGAGGGCTTCATCTGTTTGAGGGAAACAGGCTGGTCTCCAGCACCCCCTGGCTGGCCAGGGCGTCCACTGCTGACTACCACCACCCCAGGCCTTAGCAGAGTGCCTGCGCTGGTCTCTCTTCAGAGGAAGTCTCTGGAGTTTTCTAGATGTGGGGTACGCAGGAACTGTCCCTCGATCTCGTCCCAAGAATTTAAAAATAAATCGACTTTCTTTAGTGAAGGGGTATGAGGTTTGGTTTGCGGGGGGTTGGTGGGCTTCCCCCCCTTATTTCTGATAGAAAGCCACTCCGGCCCTGGTGGGTGAGGGGGCAGGTGATCTCTGGCCCACCCCATCCCTGCCTGCCCCTCCACATTTTGAATGGGTCTCAGCATTTGGAATTTCAGTGGCATTTGGTTTTGATTTTTAAAAGGAGAGAGAAAAAAAAACCCCTTTGCCTTGAAGCAATGATTTCTCTTGGCAGCTTTAGGAAGCCTGGCAATGCTGAGACCTTTCCTGGCAGGGCTGAGAAGATGAGCTGGTTGGTTGTGGTGTGTTTAGAAGTTTAAAACAGCAAAAAGACAGAGTGAGGGTTTTCGGGAGGGGGGCCTGGGCCTGGGGGGGAGATCTGTTCTCTCTACTGTAAATTACAAGCCTGCTTTTTTTAATTTCCTTTCCCAGAACAATGTTATTCATTCAATTCCAAAGTAAACATTGGGCTTAGATACTCAACAGTTTGGGAGAACAAACTGTCCTCGTTGTTAGGGTCTTTACCTGTCAGGGGCCTGATTAAAATCATATATCTTCATGGCAGCCATCAGCAGCCATAGTGGGCTGTGGGGAAGTCCTGGGCACCGGCCCCCCTGTGCCCACACGAGTGAGGGCAGCCCCTCGGTGCCAGCCCTGGGCTCGGGGCGTCCCCTCTCTCCCAGCCTGGCTACAGTAGGGCGTGTGTTCGGGGCTCTGCCTGACCCTGAACCTCTGGGGTAAGGGGGCAGATCAGAGGAAATGCTGAGGCCTGGAGGGCACCAGGAAGGGGTGGGGGGAAGGTGGCGTTTGAACAGCCTTCAAAGTGATAGATGTTTGCACTATAGAGGGGTTGATTTGGTGGGAAATGTAGGCCTTGGGTAGTAAATCATGCAATCGATGTTGGTGCTAAGACTATGGAAGCCCACTTCCTTTCTCCTAGGGGAAGGCCGCTTAATTAAGAGATCTAGGGTAGTCGACTTTCCTCATAAATTTGAGAGCTGTAAAACTCAGTGCGCATGAGTGTGTGTGTGTGTGTGTGTGTGTGTGTGTGTGTGTGTGTGAAAAGAGCACATTCGGAGCTCTGTTTAGAATGGCATCACACAACTGCTCACCCTTTTGTGCCTCAGTTTCCCTGCACTGGGACGGTAATGTGCCTGTCACATCCCCTCTTGCAGTCAACCTCGAGCCTCTGAGAAAGTGCCTGGCGCTCTGGCTGTTCAGTGAGTGGAAAGGGCCGGGCGCCCACAGAGAGCGAGGACTTGACCCCATTGCCCATGTGGGGTGGAGTGGGGTGGGGTGGCGTGGATGACAGTTGCAGATGTCGGGAGCAACACTCCCCCCTTCCAGCCCGCGCCCTGGGAACGCGCCGTCTCTCTGGGGAGCCTTTCTCGGAAACCGTGGCTGGAATCTGAAGTTTCCTGCTCCGCTCTAAGGAATATTTAATTTCCAAAGTGCAGGCTGTTTCTCTTCTACAAGAACTCACTTTCCCTCCTGGCTTATCTGATGGTGGGGGTCTGGGGGAGCAACTTGTCACCTATCATTTTCCACAGACGTGAACATTAGCAGTCGGGAGCCGTAAGGGGGACTCCTGGAGAGCCAGCGAGGCCGGCACTGGGGGGAGGAACCGAGCAAGATACCGGAGGCGAAGGAAGGAAAGAAAGAGCCGTCCATCCTAGAACAACGCGAGCTAAGTCAGGTTTCTGCTCACATGGAAAGAACATCCTCTTGGGTGGCATTTTCCCTCCAAAGCACCATCAACTCTCATGCCCTTGGTTCCCAACCGTCCCAGAGAGCGGACAGGGAAGGCCGAGTTATTGCCTGAGTTGCAGAAGGAGCTCAGCTAGGAAAGGTCATAGGTCACACCGCCAGTCCAGGCTCTCATCACACATGGGGCCAGCCAGTGCCAGCAGAAGGCTGGCTGACGGCCTGTTTTCTCATTTCAGGACTGCTGGTGAATGGCACATAAGACAGCATGTGACAAACGGATGGAAGCTGCTCTGACTTCTGTGGCTCCAATGTCCTCAGCCTAGGATGGGTCCCGGGCAGTGACTGCCAGTGTCTGGGATGGTTTGGGTGCACTCTCCACTCCCAGCTGACCTGTTAGTTCTTTTAAGCCCCAGGTTCCACGTGGTGGTGAGGGTGGCATTGGGCAACGTCTGTGAGCATGCCAAGTGGGGAGTGGTCTCTCAGGACAGGTTCGTTTTGCTCCTGCAGAAAATGGGAATGTGCATTTGCGCTAAACACCTGGCTCGCTGCAGCCCCACCCTGAGCTGGGCTTGTTGCGGAAACAAGATGAAATGCTGGGACGGGGTTTGTTCACGGGGCTCCTTTCTTCAAAGATGCTAAAGCCAAGGACACAGAGAACGGGGCATCAGGACACAGAAGCGAGGTCTGGCGCGGCAGGGAGAGACCCGAGAGATCCAAACTATCCCAGCCCCAAGCACGCTCACCGGAGGCCCACGGCTCCATCATTGTTGAAATGCTAATTTTGGGGGCTCACTTAGACTTTTTCTACAGTAAATATGTATTACTTATATAATGCATGCAATAATAACATGTCTTTAAAAGAAGGTTCACATCGAGGACACGCGAGACCCCTCTTTCCTCCCCTTGCCTTGCTCTCAGGTGCATTACAAGGGAGGTTAACGTTATTACAAGTTCATCTAGATGCTTTTGGAAGAATCGCTGTGACATGGTTCGATTAGCAGACATGGACTGAGCCCCTCCCATGTGGCAGGCATTGCGCCATCTCACGGTGACTCGGAAATGAATAAAACACTCTCCCTGACCCACAGTCACAGCTTCAAACAAAGCCATGTATGTTCTTCACACCTTATACTTCTAGAAAGTGTGGGAGACCTGAAGAGCCACCCCGAATTCCTGCCTGGCCAATGCAATGCTGGAAAGAGCCGGGGGCCTCAGTTTCCCCATCTGCACAATAGGAGATTGACCTGTTGGATTCCCAAGCCTCCCTCTGGCTGTGTGGTCCTGTGATCCGAACCCCCTCTTGCCCAGTTGTTGTCCCGGAGTTCCCCATCTCCCATGGTGTGCTGACCAAGCCTAGGGTTTACCCCGCTGTCCCCCAACACTGGCTCATCCATGCCGGTGTCTGGGTAGCATGGCTGGCTCTCTAGGTGTGGCCCTGATCTGGGTCCAGAACACACAGACTTTCCAGAGGGTGAGGGGAGGGGCTGTGCTCCCCTCCTGGCCTCCTTGCTCTCTCTACCCCACCATGAAGAATAAAAGTGGTGAAAAGCATATAAGAAAGACCCCATGCCCAGCTGGTGTGGCTCAGTGGTTGAGCATCGACCTATGAACCAGGAAATCATAGTTTGATTCCCAGTCAAAACACGTGCCCAGGTTGCAGGCTCCATCCCCAGTGGGGGACATGCAGGAGGCAGCCGATTAGTGATTATCTCACATCATTCATGTTTCTGTCTCTCTCTCCCTCTCCCTTCCTCTCTAAAGTCAATAAAAATATATTTGAAAAAAGAAAGAACCCAAACATTCCCAATTTGAAGGAAATAGGAACCAAAGGCAGAGGAGTATGGGCATTCACCTACAACACACAGGTCCTCTCTGAACTACTGCCTCAAAGTTTCAACAAGGCATCATGCCCCCGTCTTCCTCATCCCGATGAGCAGTAGGTGATGCCTGCCCTGGGGTGAAACACGCCCCGAACATTTAGCAGAGCGTCCCTCTGAATTTACATATGTGCCCAATTCAGTGTGCCTACATATCGATGTAAATGGAACAACCTCTGACCTGGAAAGCCTGGTTCAGATCCCTCTGCTAACCAACTGGTGACTTGGAACACAGCCCTGCCCCTGTCAGAGCCTCAAGTTCTTCCTCCACAAGTGGGGAGGCCCCAGCCCTCCTTGCAGGATCTCCAAGGCCCCTCCAGCCCTGACTGCGAGGACATACAGGGAAGGTGGCAGCACAGCTTCCCCAGGGCTCGGAGCAGGGGCCCCGGCTGGCCCCCGAGGCACCCACCAGCCGGCCCTGGGCTGCCTGCATGGTCACGGCTCTGCTGGCTTCTGCTCTGCGTATTTTGGAAGCCTTTGGGGTGGACAGCATGGCCCCCTCTCTTCCTATGATTCCAGTGGAAACAACGCAGCCACATCAAAAGGCTTTGGAAGGAGGCTTAAGGCTCCACGTGGGCCCAGACGTTTTCGCTGAGGCCGGGCTGCCCAGCTGACCTCCCATGGCTCAACTCTCCACAGACAGGCCCAGAATATGCCTTTTGTCCCCCACATACGTGTAGCACCGCCTCCTTTCATGCTCAAGTGTGACCTGTTGGGAAGATGATAGATGGTGACTCTCCCCATTGGGAGGAGTGGCCTTCCCAGGAACAGAAGTTGGTCTTCTGACATCCCCCATCTAATTTGCAGCTGCCTGGTCTGAGGCAAAGTCCTCTACCTTTCAAGTAATAGATATCTCTCAAATTGCCCTATCCTCCCAGAACTGCGGTTCTCAAAGTGTGGTCCCCGGGGGGCCTCAGTTTCCCCATCTGCACAATAGGAGATTGACCTGTTGGATTCCCAAGCCTCCCTCTGGCTGTGTGGTCCTGTGATCCGAACCCCCTCTTGCCCAGTTGTTGTCCCGGAGTTCCCCATCTCCCATGGTGTGCTGACCAAGCCTAGGGTTTACCCCGCTGTCCCCCAACACTGGCTCATCCATGCCGGTGTCTGGGTAGCATGGCTGGCTCTCTAGGTGTGGCCCTGATCTGGGTCCAGAACACACAGACTTTCCAGAGGGTGAGGGGAGGGGCTGTGCTCCCCTCCTGGCCTCCTTGCTCTCTCTACCCCACCATGAAGAATAAAAGTGGTGAAAAGCATATAAGAAAGACCCCATGCCCAGCTGGTGTGGCTCAGTGGTTGAGCATCGACCTATGAACCAGGAAATCATAGTTTGATTCCCAGTCAAAACACGTGCCCAGGTTGCAGGCTCGATCCCCAGTGGGGGACATGCAGGAGGCAGCCGATTAGTGATTATCTCACATCATTCATGTTTCTGTCTCTCTCTCTCCCTCTCCCTTCCTCTCTAGAGTCAATAAAAATATATTTGAAAAAAGGAAGAACCCAAACATTCCCAATTTGAAGGAAATATGAACCAAAGGCAGAGGAGTATGGGCATTCACCTACAACAGTGATTATCTCACATCATTCATGTTTCTGTCTCTCTCTCCCTCTCCCTTCCTCTCTAAAGTCAATAAAAATATATTTGAAAAAAGAAAGAACCCAAACATTCCCAATTTGAAGGAAATAGGAACCAAAGGCAGAGGAGTATGGGCATTCACCTACAACATACAGGTCCTCTCTGAACTACTGCCTCAAAGTTTCAACAAGGCATCATGCCCCCGTCTTCCTCATCCCGATGAGCAGTAGGTGATGCCTGCCCTGGGGTGAAACACGCCCCGAACATTTAGCAGAGCGTCCCTCTGAATTTACATATGTGCCCAATTCAGTGTGCCTACATATCGATGTAAATGGAACAACCTCTGACCTGGAAAGCCTGGTTCAGATCCCTCTGCTAACCAACTGGTGACTTGGAACACAGCCCTGCCCCTGTCAGAGCCTCAAGTTCTTCCTCCACAAGTGGGGAGGCCCCAGCCCTCCTTGCAGGATCTCCAAGGCCCCTCCAGCCCTGACTGCGAGGACATACAGGGAAGGTGGCAGCACAGCTTCCCCAGGGCTCGGAGCAGGGGCCCCGGCTGGCCCCCGAGGCACCCACCAGCCGGCCCTGGGCTGCCTGCATGGTCACGGCTCTGCTGGCTTCTGCTCTGCGTATTTTGGAAGCCTTTGGGGTGGACAGCATGGCCCCCTCTCTTCCTATGATTCCAGTGGAAACAACGCAGCCACATCAAAAGGCTTTGGAAGGAGGCTTAAGGCTCCACGTGGGCCCAGACGTTTTCGCTGAGGCCGGGCTGCCCAGCTGACCTCCCATGGCTCAACTCTCCACAGACAGGCCCAGAATGTGCCTTTGTCCCCCACATACGTGTAGCACCGCCTCCTTTCGTGCTCAAGTGTGACCCGTTGGGAAGATGATAGATGGGCAGAGTGGCCTTCCCAGGAACAGAAGTTTGGGTCTCACTGCACTAAGTTCAGGGGCGCAGACCCACTCTAAGCCAAAACGTGGAGGATTGTGGGCTTGGGGTCTTCTGACATCCCCCATCTAGTTTGCAGCTGCCTGGTCTGAGGCAAAGTCTCCTACCTTTCAAGTAATAGATATCTCTCAAATTGACCCATCCTCCCAGAACTGCGGTTCTCAAAGTGTGGTCCCCGGATCAGCTGCATCAGCATCCCCTGGGAACTGGCTGGAAATTCAGGGTCTTGGGTGCCACCCCACACCTACTAGATTGGGAATGCAGGGGGAGGGCAGCTGTGCTGGAATAAACCTTCCAAGGGGTGTTGACGCCTGCTGGAGATCAGGAACCACTGTCCTGGACGGTGTTCATGCTGACCTAGAAATTCCGAGGCCTGTGCCCCTCCACTTCCGGTTACAGATGGAGAAGCTGAGAGCCAGTGGGGGGAATACTGCACCTGCACTCCCCTGGAATGATGCCTACGCCTGGCCTGGGTTGCATCTGATGCCTACGCTCCAGCCCCTCAGAAGCGAAGTGCCAGACCTGTTAGTTGAGCGAACTGTCATCTTAGCAAGACACTTTCTCCTCTGGGCCTCAGTTTCCTCATCAGTACAACTGAGGGATTTGCTTAGATGACCTTTAAGCTCCCTTCTAAGCATGACATTCTCTGTTGTTCATAAATCCGCCTCCAGATAATGTCCACATTTCCTGGAAGCCTCAGGGCTCAGGCCAGACGAGATGATTACAGATGGTACTTCAGGCTCTGGGGACCCTCAAATCCATCTTAGAACCAGACTCTTGGACTTGAATTGGCTTTCCGGCAGGCTTTCTCAACCTCAGCACCACTGGAAGTTTGTTTTGCTAATTCTTTGTTGAGGGGCTGTCATATGCCCCCGACCCCGGTCATGACAACCAAAGGTGCCTCCAGGCATTGCCAGATGTGCCTGGGGCATGTCTCTGTGGTTGCGATCCACTGCTCCGCAGGCTGTCTGGGCAGGTGAGCACCCATGGTACACCTCTCAGCAGCCTTTCTTGAACAGAACTTAGTATGTGGCTCTCTACCCAGCCCAGCCTGGGGAACCCAGACCACAGACTCAAGCCCTCAGGGGCAGACAGGACATACAGGAAGGCCCCAGCCCCGTGCAGGATGGGGCAGGCGGGCCCGGCACCTGGGCGGCCCAGGACATCTTTTCTAAAGGGAGTCACCTCTGCTCAGCTCCAGACAGTGCCACATGGGACTGTGGACATTGGGTGCCGTGGCTTCCGGAAGCTGTGCCACCAGAGCCGGCCTCACCTGCAGGGTCCTGCCGGGTGTGTCCCCACGGTCAGGGCTGGAAGGGCCTTGGAGATCCCTGCAGGGGGACTGGAGGCCTCCCCAAAGTGTCAAAGAAGCATCTGAGGCCCAGGGAGGGGCAGGAAAGTGCTCCAAGTCACCCGTTGCTTAGTAGAGGGATCTGCTTCATAAGAAGCTGAAATGCTATAATTTATGTGAAATTTATAGATTATTAAAAATAGTGTGTCAGTATAAAGCCTTTGGTGCAGAGAGATCCTAAAAGATCCCAATAACTTAATATTCACTCAAAAGAATCCTATGAAATATATGCTGTGGTTATCCTGACATTATCCTGAGAAAATTGAGTCACAGGGAGGTTAAATCATTGGCCCAAGGTCATACAGGGAAGGGGACGAGCCCTGCACAGGAGGGGTTAAGAACTACAGGCCCTTGTGCTGAATAAAAGGAGACAGAGCCAATTTTTCTACCATAACAGTAAATTGCCCCCAAATTAAGCCAATACCCAGTTCTTATTGCTTCTGCGAAGAATTAATAAACGATGACATCTTCCGCCGGGGGGGAGGGCCAGCTGCTCCGAGAGACGTCAGAAAGCCCTTCACAGGGTCAGACTTGTTCTGCCTTAGCGAGTGAAATGATTCTGCCACCAGCACACAGACAGGGAGCAGGGGCGGGGGCTGCCGACGCCTGTGCCCGCCGCTGGCTCGGCTGAGCAGTGTGCCCGCCACTAGGAGACGAGGTCTTGCAGTAGCCGGCTCTCGGGCGTTAATGGCTGTGGCCTCCCAGAGAACACTCTGGAATATTTTAGGTTTCTATTTGGCAGATGGTGTGCCAAGTCGTTCCCTCATTCTGCCTATTAGATGGTTAGTTTCCTTTTTCTAGTTAAAGGATTAACTAGAATTATCAGTAATCATGAGCTTCCCCCAAGGACAGGTCAGAGGAAATTAATGGAAACTGCAGCAATAGGCACACGAATTAGTTCCACCAGAGGAACTCCGGACTGGGAGAATTACCCCTGGCACGGTGACTGCGGAGTGGAATTAGAACCCGTCGTAGGAATCCCTGCAGGCCCTGGCTTGGAGGAGAGGGAGAGGCAAATAAGAGGGAGGAAGGAGGCTGGGTAAACACTTTCCCGTGAAGATGCCAGAAACGGGGAGCTGAAGGGGGCCTTTGAAATAGTCCAGCCTGACTTCTTCATTTACAGATGAGAAAACCAGGGTCCGGAGTGGGACAGGGACTGGCTAAGGGTCCCACAGCCACGTCACAACAAAGCTGGGAGCCAGGGCCCAGGTCCTGGTCATAGTGTCTCAACTTTGAACTAGTGCTGTCCACTGGAGATGAGGCTGCAGACCTCTCGGGTTCTCCGTTTGTCCATCTATAGAATGGAGCGTTAGCCTTAGCCCATCATAATGCAATCGTCGGTTCACACATCTGACTGTTTGCACTCCAGGCTGGAGATGAATGTCTCCAGGATGGAGACGTGGCTTCTTCATCTAAAAAGAGAAGGTCATCGGGGCCCTCCACATGGCCTGCACATCGAGAGCCCTCGGGGAGCTGTGCGGAGTTCGGTGAAGGCCAGCTCTGGAGGTGCTGAGGCTCAGCTCCTGCAAATGCAACCTCTGTGAGTGCCAGCCAGGATGTCCTGCACAAGACGGTCTCTCACTGCCATCAGAGCAGGTGAGAAACCTGGTTCTGGGAGCTCCATCAGATATGGCCAATGCTATTTGTTCAACCCAGGCGATGAGTGTAGGGGCGTTCATTACACTACTCATTATATTCAAAAGTATGCTTCATACTTTTCTGATAGTTTGAACATTTTCATGAAAAATAGTCAAAAAGTTTAATATCGATCTAGAGCTTATTCCTAAAAAAGCGCATGCCCATGAAGCTCGGTTCTGGGACAATAGTCACATCGTTCATCGAGGAGCTGTCTGCTGTTGCTAGGGAAATGTTCCCCGTTCTATGGTGAAGACAACTAAGCCCCTGTCCTCAAGAAGCAGGAGTGGAAATGAGACCCAGGTGACATCGCCACAAAACAAGACAGATTGGGCTGCAGGGGGGACCTGTGGGGAGCTGGGGCGCACGCATGTGGAAGGGAAAGTGCGGGGTCCCTGCTGTTTTAGAAGGGGCAGAGGTGCGGCGTGCATGGTTAAGAATGCCACTGCCATCTGCAACAGCGGGGAGGGACCCAGAGCGTCCTATGCGGAGTGAAATGCAGACAAGTACTGTATGACTTCATTTATATGTGGAATCTAAAGAACAAGGTAAACGAACAAACAAAATTGAAACAGACTCATAGATAGAGAGAACAGACTGATGGTTGCCAGAAGGGAGGGGGCTTGGGGGGGAGCTGGGTGAAAAAGGTGAAGGGATTAAGAAGTACAAATTGGTAGTTACAAAAAGGTGAAGGGATTAAGAAGTACAAATAGTCGCAGAGGCGTAAAATACAGCATAGGGAATACAGTCAATAGTAGTGTGATAACTAAATATGGTGCCAGATCGATGCTGGGAATATGGGGGGAAGCACTTTGTAAAGTAAATGATTACCTAACCACTATGCTGTACACCTGAAACTCATATAAAATAATGTTGAATGTAAACTGCAATTGGAAAGTAAAAGTTCAAAAAAGAATGCCGCTGCCAGTCCAGGGTCGTGGCTGGTGGGCATATTTTTAAGCTCTAGGCTGCTACAAGACAGCATGGAAGAGCACCGGATTTGGAGTGAGACAGCACTGGATTCACGTGTGAGCTCTACCAGTTTCTGGCAGTGTTCAGCAGGGAGCTTAGCCTCACTTTTCCCATCTGTAAAATGGGGTTAGCAATGAGTCTCTACCTCACAGGGTTCATGCAGCCTGGCAGAGAATGGGTGCTCAGTAAGTGCTTCCTTACCCACCCACTCCTGCCCCTTTGCAAGGACAGCTGCATGAGGCTGGGTACACACAGAAGAGTGTGGTCACTTGCCCAGTTGTATGGGCGCAGAGTAGACATGGAAACCACCTTCTGTGGGTTTCCACTTTGAACCCTGTGTGATACAACCATTTCTCCTTGGAGGCACAGTCTTGGGCAAACACTCAATGGGGCAGTGAGTGACGAGCCCTCCTGAGTTAGCTGGGGCTCCCTAAGAGGCTGGTCTGCAATGAGGAATCAGTCGTGCAGAGTCATTTGGGAGGTAAGCCCAGCAAACATGGGCAGGGGAGGGAAAGACGCCAGTGAAGGGAGTGTGGGTCCGCATGTTAACAGGGGCAGCTGGGCAGCTGGGGCTCAGACCCACAGGGGAATCTGGAGAGACTGTGGAACACACCTTCGTCACCCACCGTAGGGCTGAGGGAGAGAGGGTCGCTATCCTCCAGCTCCCCTCTGTCTTTGGCTGGGGTGCTCCTGCACATGGGAACTCCTGGGCATTTCCCATCTGCTGCTGAGCAGGCTAAGGAAGAGCCTCAGGCCCCGAGCCGCAGGCGCCTCTGCTGGAAACAGTGGGATGCTCTCGGAACATCTTGAAAGGAGGACCAAAGGCATGGATGGGGTACTAATAGCACATGTGTATCCCTTTACATGGAATTTCTTCTCAGCACAGCATTTCAGCTTGGGTTTGGATGGATTTGGGCCTCTGTTTACATGGAGTTCCTGCCTATATTTCCTCTTAGTCTTCTCAAATCTTCCAGCTCCAAATGAGTAATGCTAATATGACTGAGACATGCACAATACAAACTCAGATGGCAAAATCCTTTAAAGCAGCAACTCTTCTTACGTTTCTCTTTTCCCATGACTTTGGGCAAGTGGTGTGCCCTCTTGGCCTTGGCTTCTTCAGCTATAATATTGAGAGAGTTGCTCTGCCGGCTTCAGAGTTCCCTGCCCTGTGATTCTGGGGCTGTGTGCTACCTTCCCAAGCCCCTGGAGCCAAGTGGAGCGCACGGCTGACACCCAGAGGCGCTATGCACTCCCCCAGCTCGGAGATCAAGAGACCCAGCCCTCTTTCCAGAGAGTCAGAGAGGCCTATCGGGTAAGAGGGCAGTCAGCAGAAGCTGAACAGAGGAGAATTGAATTTGGGGAAAGAAAGGTGAGGGCAGAAATGGTAACGGCTGACCTGCGTGGCCAGAACCCTCAGAGGTCACAAAATCCATCCCACTGAAGACCACGCTTAAGCCCTTCAGATGAGAACAGAGGCAACTTCTTTAAAAAATATATTTTATTGATTTCAGAGAGGAAGGTAGAGGGAGAGAGAGAGAGAAACATCAATGATGAGAGAGAATCATTGATGGGCTGTCTCCTGCACACCCCACACTGGGGACTGAGCCCACAACCTGGGCATGTGCCCTGACCGGGAATCAAACAGTGACCTCCTGGTTCATAGGTCGATGGTCAGCCACTGAGACATGTCCAGTTGGGCAACACAGGCAACTTTTAAAGACCTACAAAGAACTTGCCAACTCCTGGCCCTCCCACTGTAAACTACCAACCATGTTGTCCTGAAAAGTCAGAGACGGAGAGAAAGTCATTGTT
>NW_005355115.1:2932408-2951118 GCF_000412655.1 Myotis brandtii
TCATTGATGGTGTCTCCTGCACACCCCACACTGGGGACTGAGCCCACAACCTGGGCATGTGCCCTGACCGGGAATCGAACAGTGACCTCCTGGTTCATAGGTCGATGGTCAGCCACTGAGACATGTCCAGTTGGGCAACACAGGCAACTTTTAAAGACCTACAAAGAACTTGCCAACTCCTGGCCCTCCCACTGTAAACTACCAACCATGTTGTCCTGAAAAGTCAGAGACGGAGAGAAAGTCATTGTTCGATAGTTTCAAGCCAAATTATCCACAGCTCAGGTAAATGGACAGTCCCGGTGGCACAGGGAATGGGTTTCGGCCAGACCCTCCAGGAACTGCCTGTCTTCCCCAGGTAGGATCAGAAGTTGCCTAGAGCTCCAATTGCATAGTCTCCTTCCTCTGGCTGCTGGCTCGCTGGAGATGGTGAACAGCTGTTTGCTATTCTGAGTGGAGGAGCCTTTTATATACTTGACGACATATTAAATCATATCTTAATGATGACTGGGAAGACTTCTTGTTACAGCTACCGCGTGGGTAAAAAGTGATGGGTCCTATCGCACTGGTGTTAATTTTATCTGGGCTACGGATGCGCAGGCATAGGGGAGAAATTGAACAGGGAGAGATTGAACAAGTAGAATAGTTTTAACACTTTGCCTCCAGGCAGAGAGACTGTTAAAATGTGAACTTTTCTTTAAAATACTGAAATATTAGCAGCGGTCTAGTCCTGGGGGCGGGGAGGGGGTGGAAAGATGGGTGGATTTTATTTCTATGTATTTCCTAAGTTCTCTACCATGAACATGACTAGGTTTTATAACCAGGAAAACACTAATGATGTATGCTTCCAAACACATGTGCATTTTTAAAGTAGGTTGTAAGTTTATATCTGCTGAGACTTTCACTCGGGGCTCTTTGTGAGATGAAAGGAGCTTAGAGGCTAAAGGAGAAAAGGACAGGAGGAAAGGTAACAGACTTCCCTAGCAAGGCCTAACACATAGTAGGATGCACAATGGTGTGGGGCATGCTATTACTTGCCCAGTATAGCTTAAACTCCACCAGCTTCCCTTTATCTCGAGAAAACAGTGGTTGGCAGGCAGACAGGCTCCCCTACGGAAACTGTACAGGGAGCGGCGTCTTGGATCTCTGGTCACTCCTGCCACTGAGTTCATCGGTCTTCGGCTTTGGGGTGTGACTGAGCTTTGAAGGGGATACCCACATTTGCAGGAGATAGAAGGAGTTCCCCAACTGGGGATGTACTCACCAAAAAACATGACTTTGGGGAAATTTTTATAAGAAATTATTAAATGGAAAAAAAGCAAGCCATAAAATACTACGTGTACTATGACCACATCTTTGAAAACACCATATTCTTAGTGATAAAGGCTTTTAAAAACTTAAAATACTTGAAAAAAATCCCATATCCTCGGGTATTAAAAAATAAAATTGTTGTGTTGAGGTGGTCGAATTATTGGTAAGCTTTTCTTTTTTTAATGTAACTGTTGGCCATTCAAAATTTTTATCCATTTTTTATGTTATTTTTTTTTCTTTTAATCTTTATTGTTGAAAGTATTACATAGGTCCTTCTTTTTCCCCATTAACCAACTTTTTTTTTAATGAATGTATTCCCAGCAACCTCTTTTCTCTAAAAAAGAAAAAAGATTTTTTAAATTGATTTTTAGAGAGAGAGGAAGGGAGAGAGAGAGGGAGAGAGAAACATTGATGTGAGAATGAAAAATCGATCAGCTGCCTCCTGCACGCCCCACACTGGGGATCGAGCCTGCAACCCGAGCATGTGCCCTGACCAGGAATCAAACTGGTGACGTTTGGGTGCACAGGTTGATGCCCAACTAACTGAGCCACACCAGTGAGGGCCCAACATTTTATTATGAAAATTTTCAAACACACAGCAAATTGAGAGAATTTTACAGTAACCACCCATTCACCTGCCTCTAACGCTGCTTAGTTTCTAAACTATTTTAAAATGTTTTAAACTTTTGTATTATGTAATATTTGGCGCTTACATTAACATATGGAAATTATGAGCCTAATTACAAATGAAGACCTAGGAACCCATCACCCAACTGAAGAACCAGACATCACCCTCAGTCTCACATCTTCCTGGGTGCTCTGTCCTGCTCCCCACCCATTCGCCTTCCTCCAGGAGTAGCCAGGTCCTGAACTGTGGGTCGAGCACTGTTCCTCCTCACCTTTCATACAGCTTTCGTGTGCATCGGCACTGGCCAGGGCAGGCTGGGTCCTGCTGCAGTAACAGGCAGGCACCCTAAAAATCTCAGCGGCCTACCTCATCATCAAAGGTGTGCTTCTTGCTCAAGCAAAACCTACTTCAGGTCCATCTGACTCTCCAGGATAGCGGTCTCCACTCAGCAACTCCACTGTCCAGGGTGCTTTGATTTTATGGTGTCACCATCTCAGCATAAGGCCTCCCAAGATCACCTCACCAGCAAGGGACTGCTTCAGCACAGGCAAGAGTGGCCCAGGCTCCTTTTACTCACAGCCCATTGGCAGAGCTAGTCACATGGCCTCACTCACTGCAAAGGGATCCTTCCATCTGCCCAGGAGGAGAGGAGAATGGGATAGGAGTGAACACTAGGAATCTCCTATGTTACCCCCAAGCAACATATGGTTAGCTTTTGCTCTGATTTCTTTAGTTTGTGAGCTTTATAAAATATATGCCCTATATAATAAAAGGGTAATATGCAAATAGACCGAACAGCAGAACAACCAATCAAAGAGTAATATGCTAATGATATGCTAAGGCTGCTCAACCGCTATGACATGCACTGACCACCAGGGGGCAGATGCTCCAACCGGTAGGTTAGCTTCCTAGTGGGGTCTGTCTGATCGGGACTGAGTGAGATGGGCTGGACATGCCCTGGAGCCATCCCGTGGTCCCTCCCCGGCCCAATCATGCACCGGTGGGGTCCCTCAGCCTGGCCTGTGCCCTCTTGCAATCCAGGACCCCTCAGGGGATGTCAGAGAGCCAGTTTCAGCCATATCCCACAGGCCACTCCCCTTGGGAGGGTGGCTGGCAAGCGCTGCTGCAGTAGCACAAGCCTCTCCCCATTGGGACTGATTGGGCACGAGCCTGCGGCAGGCACAGTGGGGCTGGGATGAGCGGGAGCAGCAGGTAGGAGCTGCAGGCGGCATTGGACTGTGGGTTTGGGCCCTATCCTTGCAGGCGACCAAGAGGGACACCACCCGTGCACAAATTCGTGCGCCGGGCCTCTAGTATATATACACACATATATATATAGTGCTCTGCAACCTGCTTTTTCTCACTCACTCACAGCCATGTCTCTAAGATTTCTCCATGTTATTTTAAGTAGCTGTATTTTCACTCATTTTCACTATTATATAATAGTCCATTGTGTGGGTGACATGTCTCAATGTTGAGCCTGTTCTCCGATTGAGGGACATTGGTGTTTCCGGGCTTTTCCTATGACCAGCAGGGCTACCAGGTACAGGTATGCTGGTGCACGTGTCCAGGAGTCTCTCCAGGGCACTGGTTGTTCAGATTCTTTAAAGCTAAATTTTTTATTGAGAGAGCAAAGAAAAAAAGAAAGAAGCAAAAAGTGGGAGGTGTTGGGTTGGCATTTTTCCATTTTTCAAAGGAAGGTTGGGACATGATTAAAAGAAAAAAAAAGCAAATGAAAGCCGGCAAATGCCAGGGTGCAGAACGATCACAGGTTTGTATGCTATTCTTCAACCAGGCGCAGGTCGGACTGAGGAAGAAAGTCGGAGATTAAATGTTTTTGCATAAAACTGCACATCTGCAAAGAAGAAACAAACGATGAACCCAAGTAGCTGTTCCTTTCACGTATTTTGTAGTTTCTAAGGCAATGTTCCTCAATGTGCAGATATCACCATTTCAAGAGACAACCTGGTCCTCAGACCATTTCAGTGCAAAGTTAATTTTCATTTGCTTCCATTTTGAAAATAAATAAATGCCATACTGTGATCTTTTATTCCTTTTTTGCTGGAGGGAGGCATGCCTTGGAATCAAAGAAATAATGACAAGGTATTTCAACTCCCCAAAGATCGGTAATCACCAGCATATGGCCCTGGAAGGAAATGCATGGAGCAGGGGAAATAAGGCTGTTGGCGGCAGAGTCTGACCTGGGCTAACGAAGGAATAATGTTAATCACGTCATTTATCCTACTGGTTCCTACTAGGATTCCTCCTGTTAGCTTCGACCAGAAGCAAGAAAGTGTGGCCTTGATGAAAACTGTTTGTATTATATTCAATGTCTTAGGGCAAGAGAGGGAATCTGGTAACCCACCTCTTGACAGGTCAAGAAAAAAATCGAGAGATGGTCAAAACAGCTGTGGAGTCGATGGCTCATGGGAAAATTGGATGAAATGCATGGAGAGGTCTGGGGACCTGGCCTCCTTGGTTTTGCTGATAAGGAAGAAGAGTGGATCTTAGCATTGACCTAGAAGAGCAGGATCAGGACGCACAGTCAGCCTCTGACCAAGGGCATCCGGGGGGCGGGGCTCCTTCCCATGGTAACGTAAAGATAGCCAGCTGCCCATGAATGAGTAGGAGCCACGGCTTGTAATTCAATAATCAGAGGAAGGGGCTTAATCAAAGTGAAATGAGAGTAGATGCGTTGCTCATTTTTGCTGTCATTAACGGGGTGCTTCCAGGGGCCACCCCTGTCTCCTCACTTCCCAGAGCAAGCTAGTCAGGTAGGCAGGGTTATCACTCAGGCCTCAAAAGTAGCAAGTGACAGAAACCAACTCTGGGTGGTTTCAGCAGAGAAGCAGTTTACCAGGAGGATACTGGGCATCTCAGAGAATCACAGGGAATGTCCAGAAAATGGGCAGTGGCCGGGGGAAGCCAGGACATGAGTTCAAATCATAAGCAGCTAATGCCATCGCTCAATGGGCCACATGCCTGCTGCCGCTGCCACCCCTGCAGCTGCTGCTGCTGCTGCTAAAAACTCCTCCCCCATCCCTGTCTCTGCAGCCGTGTCCCAGATTCAGAGTCCTGGGCAGGAAGGCTTTGTTGAGCCTGGGGGGGTTGTGCCTGTGCCAGTGTCCTGGGCCAGCAGGGGGAGGGGGAGGCTGCAGCCCAGCCAGCAGGGGAAAGCAAGCGTCTGCTTTCAGGCTTTATTACTTTGAAGCCCTGCTCCCCCCTCCGCCACCCCCCAGGCCCATATGGGTCAAAGTTCCCCAACCCAGGACCTGGAGGGAACGTAGGAAGCACCTTCAGATGCTGGGCAAAGGCAGAAAACTGCTAAGCGCCCTCTAAGGCAATGGTTCTCAACCTTCCTAATGCCGCGACCCTTTAATACAGTTCCTCATGTTGTGGTGACCCCCAACCATAAAATTATTTTCGTTGCTACTTCATAACTGTCATGTGGCTACTGTTATGAATCGTCATGTAAATATCTGATATGCAGGATGTATTTTCATTGTTCTCGACCCACAGGTTGAGAACCACTGCAGGTATTGCTGTCCCCGGTTATGGATGAGCTGGTCTGATATTTCCCACCTGGTGCTTGCGTCCTCACGATTTACATCTGCCTTAGGCACTGGAAAAGGAAGAACTAAGATGATCCCAAATTGACATGAAGCGGTGTGTAAACCCTAACAGCTAACATTTTATGATGCTTCACAGCGTGCATTAGCCCATTGGTTTTCGTTCATCTTTACCCACAATACTCCCTGCGTGGACCCTAACAGGTCAACAGGGCAGGCGTTCTTGTCATCCGACGTGTCACATCCAAACTGAGTAGAGGTTGAAACTAGATATTTGACCACAGTTTTCATGTTGTGATTAAGCAATTGGGTGCTTTCTTTTTTACTTGGTTTAATGCTCCATGTAAGTCTTTGAAAGGTTAGTAAAGCAGGACTTCTCGCATTTTAATGTGCACAGGGGTCACCCAGGGCTCGTTTTAAAATGCAGATTCTGACTCGGGAGGTTGGAGTGGGGCCCCCAGCCCCATTTCTAACCAGCTTCCAGGGGACACTGGTGCTGCCCGGCCAACGACCGCATTTTGAACAGCAAAGATTTCGAGGATTAAGAGTAATAAGTGTTCATCTACAGCACATACTGCAATATCTCACCCACTTCATGAATTGCTTGTGACATAATTGAGATTTTTTTTAGTTCTTCCCTGTTTTTGATCTTTTGTGTTATCGCTTCAGTTTAAAGAAGGTTTGAGGAGAAAGGTGTGGTGCCGATGACTTGCTTCTTGTTTAACTCTTGTCCTGCTCTAGAAAGAGGCCGTGCAGACTGTAACAGCTGGGACAAGGAGTAGCCAGGTTTGAAAGGCAGTCCCCTGCTCAGATGCTGCGGGTCATTAGAGCAGGAATTTCACAGATAATATATCTCAGCAGGCAGCCCGAGAAATTCAGAAGCAATTCTCTCATTTCAAAAGTAAGCTCTCCTGAAAAGTTTATAAATACCCAATATCCCTGCTTGGAGAAACACAAATAGAAGAAAAAACAAAACAAAACCAACTGGGGAGTGGGGTGGGGGTGGGCCTTCTCTCAGTGAGAAATGGGAGCCACACAACTCTGAGGGCCCCTGTCCCGCTTGCACAGCAGCTGAGACAAAGGCCAGAGCCTTACTGGCCCCGGTCACAGACTGCCCTGCAGAAGGAAGGGACGTGGACAGACCGGAGGACAATTAAACAGGAGATGAAAGCAACTGCAAAACAGAAAGAAAACAAAAGAGGGGTAATAAAAGCAACCGTCTCCTCATGAAAATAAACAAAGACAAAAGCAAAAAAGAAGAAAAGGGAAACCAGATGCAAGGTTTGCTGAAGCCCCGGCAGCAGGGCCGGAGGGGGTGCTGGAGCAGATGAAGGCTCCGGGAAGCGCGTGGGAGCCGGGAAGAGAGCAAACCCGGGGCCTGGAGGGGACGTCAGGGCAGGCGAGCGGCACACGGCCTGAGTTGTGATTAGCGATTGTGATTGGCACCAACCAGCCCTCGACAGTTATGTTTGGGGACAATTATTAGAAAGCTATTTCCGTGGTTTCCTTTGTCTCTCTGAGCCATCAGCTGTTCATGTGTTTTGGAGCCTGAGAAAACAACACTGATTTCGCCCAAAACCCTTGAGCCTTTAAAAATAAGTAAAGAAAACAGCCCGCTAACGCGTCCACAAGTTGTTTCAGTCCTTTTTCAAAATACGGATTTCTTTTCAAAAGGATATTACTCAACAATTTGGTTTCTTTCTCTCCTCTCTCCAACTCCATTGCCTCGTGTTTGCACATCAAAGTAAGAAAACACGAGTGGAATATTTTTAAGTCCCTAAATTGTAGGCTTTGAGGGTGGGGAGCATGCTGTCCATCTCAGAAAGGTTAATCCTTCCCCCGCAAACTCCAGACTCCTCAAAGCACCTCTCTGCCCAGCTGGTGTGGCGCAGTGGTTGAGCATCGACCTATGAACCAGGAGTTCACAGTTCGATTTCCAGTCAAGGCACGTGCCCGGGTTGCAGGCTCAATCCCCAGGAGGGGGCGTGCAGGAGGCAGCTGATCAAAGATTCTCTCTCATCATTGATGCTTCTATCTCTCTCTCGCCCTCTCCTTTCCTCTCTGAAATCAATAAAAAAAAATTTTTTTTTAAAAGCACCTCTTTCTACCATGAGATCCACCCTCCAGCTCCCTGAAGCGTGACTGCTCTCAGGATGGCCTTGCACTCAGTCCCGGAGAACAAGCCGCCTGCCCTCCTTCCCTGGGCCTTTCTCCTCCCGTCCACTCCCTGCCACCCTCCTGTGGGGCTCTCATTATACTTCTTGCTCCACATTTGGAAAAAGGTAGATTGCCCTAGCTAGTATGGCTCAGTGGATAGAGTGTCGGCCTGCGGACTGAAGAGTCCTGGGTTCAATTCAGGTCAAGGGCACATGCCTGGGTTGTGGGCTTGATCCCAAATAGGGGGCATTCAGGAGGCAGCCGATCAGTGATTCTCGCTCATCATTGATGTTTCTATCTCTCTCTCCCTCTCCCTTCCTCTCCAAAATCAATAAAAAGAAATAAAATAAGAAAAGGTAGATTTTTGCTCCCATCTACCTCATCCACAAACCCTAAAACTCCACTGCTGTTTTTCATATTTAATAGCTCCCAGACTCTGCCTGTAGGTCAATACTGATGGGTGTTGTTGTCCTAGATACTTCTTCAAACGAAACTTCAGCCTCCTGCCTCAAGGTGTCCAGAGAACAGGCCTCCAGGGTAGCCTGTGTGGGTGTCATTCATGAGCTTCCCTCACACACTCTATTTGTGTTTCTCCAAGCGGGGAAATGGGGTATTTATAAGTTTTTCAGTGGGTCCCCTCCAAGTCTCTGCTCACAGCACTATTCCCACCCACCCGTGCATACCTGCCTCTTATTCAAACCCTGTGCATGACAGGGCACAGGCCATGCACAGCCCCTGCTCCTGAGAGTTCTCATGTGTTTAGTGGAGAGGTGAGATATGACGCAGACAGGCACAAAGTCCTGGTCACATTGTGATGGGAGATACTCTATGGCAGGATGTTAGGGGGCAGCTGTCTCCTCCAGCCACTTGGCCCCAGCTCCCAAGACCCTGCCCCCGGAGGTGAGGCCCAGGAGCCTCTGGCTTTGGGAAGGACCAGAGCTCACCTCCCGTGGGATCCCCACGTGGACTGTGGTCTCCACACTCCGATTTGAAGTCTCGTGGCTATACTGCTAGGACTGCCTGCTGTGTGCTTGTACGTGCCCAGCCCCACCTCTGGCCCTCCAAGTAGGGGGCGGACCTGGCAGGGGTCTTTCTGGGTGTGCCCCCTCACCCTGACATTTGATCTTTTCTAGGGGGGTCACTAGGAAGTGGAGGGAGAGGGACTGCAGAATTGGCTGGACCTCCAGGGGGCCTGTCGGGTGTGGTTATGATATGTGCTCTGGCTTTTTCTTTTCCGCAGTCACATCAGTCAGTGGAATGGCATGGTCTCTACAGGCACCCGTGCAGAGGCATGGCTGAGCCAGGTCCACCCTTCCTGCCCAGCCCCCACATCCTGCAGGACTCCCACCATGGCCCCACCCCCTACACATGTCTCCTTTCCAACAATGGCCATAGGCCAAACCTGGCCTGCCATCCCTTCCTTGAAATAAAGTTTTATGGGAACACAGCCATGTCCATTCATTTACATCTTGTCTAGGGCTGCTTTTGTGCTACGGGGGCAGAGCTGAGTCGTCACAGCAGAGACCAGAATATTTTCCATCTGCCCCTTTATGGGAAGAGCTGTCTGCGTCCTGCCATAGAGTGTCTCCCATCACAATGTAACACCAGGACTTTGTGCCTGTCTGCATCGTATCTCACCTCTCCACTAAACATGCGAGAACTCTTAGGAGCAGGGTCTGTGCATGGCCTGTGCCCCATCGTGTCCCCTTGCTGCTTGTCACAATGCCGCTAATCACAAATACTCATCAATGATTAAGGAGCTGTGCCAGAATGCTTTCCCCTCAGGGAACAGAAGCTCTCTCAGACTCGTTTAAATAATCATGGCATTCATGGAAGTCCAGAGGCAGGGCAGGGGTCGGCGTTGGTAGATTCAGCCACTCAGCCCAGGTTCTTCTCGTTTCTCTGCTCCATCAGCAGCTGTGCTGGCTTCATCCTAATGCCATTTCCCCTCGTGGCCGCCTCGTGGGAGAAGCACATGGGCCTGGCTGCTCCTTCCCAGGAGCCTGAGCCAGGCTCCCCACCGTTTCATCCGCCCAAATTGGTTTACACCTGCTTGGCACTGAGCCAGTCACTGGAATGGGGGTGGAGGTGGCATGGCTGACTTAGGCTGCTTAATCATCTGGGGTGTCAACCACAATGTTCCTGCAACGGGAACTTACAAAAATCATCTTGTCGCCTCTCCGTATACTGTTTGACATATTTCAAAACAATAGCCACGTTGGAATTTAACCACTGAGGACAGTGGTGTATTCCATGTGTCACCTGTTCCTTTATTGAAACCCTTGTGCTGTGATCCCAGACACACACCGGCCGTGCCTTCTGGAATTACACCTAAAATGACCCCAAAACATAAATTCTCCCTATGCTGCACATTTATACTCCAACCCAAAAATATCTAAACCAATAGGCTCTAGAACTTTTAATTTACTAAACCACAGAAATTTCCCCTAAGACTTTCATTTCTAGAACATGAAAACAGAAGCTGTCTCCCCTACAGCCCCACACGCCAGCTAATTGGAATCCCAAAGGACCCCGCGCACCACTTAGGGTCATTGAAAAATACTTGATACGTCTATGAATGAGACGTTCCGCCTGCTTTAACTCTCTGCTAACCAGCTCGGATGTTTCCCAGAGGTTGCTGGGAAGTTATTTCACTCCTAGAAAAACACCAAACAGAATAAAACAAATAATTCCTTCCAGAGAAGAGCAAAAGGGGCCACCCCACTGTCCCTTCGCCCCAGTACATAACGACATGAAGGAACAAGAGGACATGGCTTTAAACTGCTGCCATGATTTCAGATTCGTGCCAAGAAAGCTGTGGATGCTGTGGATGGATCATTCTATCCATGCAAAGGATTGGGGCGGGGGGGGGGGCCTGGCTGAGCATTTCCGTCCAGGAACAGCCCTCACCCGCAAATAACAAGCCTGAGATCATAACTGTGCAGCCCCTGCCAGAGTGTGTTACACAAGAGACAATGCTCATTGCAACGCTGTTCACAATGGCCAAGATATGGAAGCAGCCCAAGTGCCCAGCAATAGACAAGTGGATAAAAAAGCTGTGGTACATACACGCGATGGAATATTACTTGGCCATAAAAAAAGAATGAAATGTCACCACTTGCGAAAGCCTGGATGGACCCAGAGGGTATCGTCCTAAGTGAAATAAGTCACAGAAAGACAAATACCATATGGTTTCATTTCTAGGTGGGACCTAAACAATAATATAAATGAACAAACAAAACAGAAACAGACTCATTGACACCAAGAACAGACTGAGGGTTGCCAGAGGGGAGGGGGCTGGGGGCATGAGTGAAAAAGGTAAAGGGATAAAGAAGTACAGACTGGTAGGTACAGAACAGCCACAGGACATAAAGTACAACATGGGGAATATAGTCAATACTATCGTCATACCTCTGTATGAGGCCAGGTGGGTACTGGAAATGTTAGCGGAAACACTTTTTAAAGTACATGATTGTATAACCACTATGCTGTACACCTGAAACTAATACAAAATAATATTGAATATATATATATATATATACACACACACACACTTTTGGGGGGAATCTACCTAGAAGCAGCCGTCACCCATCTCTCCACCTTTAGGGTGGGGGGCCACCCTGACACAGGCCAGGCTGAGCCATCTTTCCTCCTTAAAATCGGTGGGGTCGACACGTGCAGGAAGGGGGAGCTGCGCTGCGCCGTGCTGCGCTGGTACGTGTAATAACATGTCAGTGGCTGGGCCCAGTGAATTATAGGTCGGGGACCCAACAATGGTCTTCTCATAGAGGAAGGGCATGAACCTGCCTCTGAGAGTCCTTCCCCCTCTCCCCGTGAAGCCGTAATCTCCCGCACCCAGTGAGGCCTGCTCCATGAGGGAGAAGAGTGCTATTAAACGATGTCACTTTGATATAAGGGCCTCTGTCTAGGAATCCGGCGTTGAATCATGGCGCGCTTGGCTTGAACAATGCTGAGCGGGCTGCCGTGTCCCCTGGGCAGGTCAGCCCAGGTCCGGACTTCCCCGCAATGATGACATTGCTGCTGACGTGAATAATAAGTGTGATTTACTTATTATTCCAGGCAGGAGTGGCTTGTGGGGCTGACAACCTGCAAATTGCAAAGCGGAAAGTTTACGGGGCTGATTTATGGAGAAATGGAAGGGCCGCCTTTCTACACAGAAGACAATTAAATGCCTCCTGAGGCGAGGTCTTGTTCCTCTCAGGCCGGCTTGCACCTCGCAGAGCCTGCCCTGCCTAGAGAGAAAGGAGGCGGGAGGTCCACAGCACTTCCCCAAGTCCCCGGCACCGATGTCCATATCACTCTCAGGAAGTCCCCATCACTGCCACCACCTCCCACGGCACCCCTGCCCTCACCGCTCTGTCACTCCTGTTACCACTCTCCCTCACCAGCGGCACTGTCCTCGCCTTCACCTGCAACCCTAGGGACAAATGTTAGACATCCCTCTTTCCCTTACTCCTCCCCAGGGCCCTGTGGCACAGGATCAGGGGAAAGGCATGAGGTTTGGTTTCAAACAGCCTTGAGTTCAAATCCAGGCTTCGCTTACTAGCTGTGTGACCTCGGGCAATTGTCATGCCCTCTCTGTGCTCATGGGCATTGTGCCAAACAGCAAGGGGACAAACCTCATCCATAAAATTAGAACATGAAGGCTACTTCCTATATCAGGGGTGGGCAAACTTTTTGACTCGAGGGCCACAGTGGGTTCTTAAACTGGACCGGAGGGCCGGAACAAAAGCATGGATGGAGTGTTTGTGTGAACTAATATAAATTCAAAGTAAACATCATTACATAAAAGGGTACGGTCTTTTTTTTTTTAGTTTTATTCATTTCAAACAGGCCGGATCCGGCCCGCAGGCCGTAGTTTGCCCACGGCTGTCCTATATGGTAGACACAAAGATGTGCCACCCGGGTCCCCTTCAAGGGCACATCCCTGCCCTGGGCTGTGGGTGCAGTGAGCGGGCAGCCTCCAGCAGCTGGCTTCTCAAGATCTGGCTCAGCTGCAGAGAACTGCCCCCTTCCCCTAGGGCAGTGGTCGGCAAACTCATTGGTCAACAGAGCCAAACATCAACAGTACTTCTTCAAAATAGACTCGCCCAGGCCGAAAACTGACTTCTGCGCATGGGCCACGAAGTTTCAATCGCACTGTACGTGTGCGCCCGCACGTGGTATTTTGTGGCAGAGCCACACTCAAGAGGCCAAAGAGCCGCATGTGGCTCGAGAGCCGCAGTTTGCTGACCACAGCCCTAGGTCACCCCCTTCCCCAAGGTCACAGCCTGCATTGGGTTACAAAGCCAGGTGGCCGTATATAACCTGGCCATTTCAGCCCAACATTGGACATGTTGGTGGGCAAATCTTGCTCTGTGCTCCTCACCACTCCTGCATCACAGCCCAACGTCACCCTCAGCCCATTGGCTTCCTCCACAGGCTTCCCAGGTGTTAATCTTCATAAACACCTATGCCCCGAACTCTATCTCAGCATCCACTTCTGAGAAACCAACCCACGCAGACTGGACACGTTGGTGGGCAAATCTTGCTCTGTGCTCCCCACCACTCCGGCGTCACAGCCCAACGTCACCCTCAGCACATCGGCTTCCTCCCATGCTTTCCAGGTGTTAATCCTGATAAACAACTGTGCCCCGAACTCCATCTCAGCATCCACTTCTGAGAAACCAACCCACGCAGAGATTGTGAGAATCACCATTTCTGGCCCAAAAGCTCCGTAGGTGCTCAGAGACCTCACTCCCTCCTTGCCCTGTGGAGGCACTTTCTGCTGAATCTCTCCCACGGGGGAGGAGAGCCCCGAGAGCACCACATGCCGAGTTCCCCGAGAGGCCAGGCAGGAGACACCCGGCCCTGTGATTAAAGAGACAGAAGTGGATTCAGATGGCCAGGAAGTATCGGAACTCAGCACGGCGAGGAGTAGCCAGGGATGAGTGGAAATCTATACTCGGAGTTAATGTTTTCCAGCTCCGCCAGGCGCTGCGGGCCTGCAGGCTTCTGCTGTCTGCCCAGGAGTGGAGGGCTGCTCCGCTTTGAGGAGTTTTTCCTATAAAAATAGCCCCCTGGCTATTAGTCTTTGCAGTGTGAAGTGGAAAATTACCTGGATGAGGTTTCATGTGAAGCAGCAAGTTGTTGGAAACGGGTGGAGGAACTTTTGAGCGGAGAACAAGCTATGAAGCAAGTTCTTGGGTTGCAGAACGAAAGGGAAGAAAGCAAAAAATAGGGGGTGTGCATCTGGCCTCGGGGGCCTGGTGCCCAAGTCTCCTTCGCACGAGAACCTGAGATGTGATGGGCAAAAAGCCCCTTTGCCTACCTTTTAAAATCCCTTCACCTACCCTCACACCAACTCTCCAACCTGAACACCTGGGGGGTGGTTTCTGTCAGGGGCCTAATGCAGTACGAGTGGCCCAGGGCGAGAGCACAGCAGGTAGGAGCACAGTCTTCAGACCAGGCAGCTCCAATGCAGCCTCGGCTCTGCTGCTTTGTAGCTGTGCAACCTTAGGCATGTTATTCAACCTCTCTGGGCCTCAACTAGCTATTATTGTCTTTATTCTCATGTGATTTCTTGCCATCAAGAGTTACAACCTCTGGGGAAATGGATGAACATACCTTGAAAACAAAGCAAATCATGTGCTCTGCCCTACTGGCATTCACTAGAACCAGGACAGGCTGGGCTGGAGCAATCAAGGTGGACTTCATGCGGGAGGTGGCATCTGAGTAGGACCTTGAAGGGCAGACTTAGGATGGGCCTGGGAAAGAGAGGAAGCAGGGGGCATAAAACATTCAGATGAAATCACAAAGGCAGGAATGGGTGTGGGGTGCTTATGGGACAGAGAGGAGCCCGGGGCACCACATGGATGCAGCATCTCCTTGCTGGCCCTGAGGATTCAAAGGTGAGTGATGCGTAGTCCGGAGGGAGCAAGAGAAGTGAACAGTCCGGGGGAATCAGGGTCCAGTCAGGGAAGCAGAGACCCTGGGAGGACAGTGAGGCCACCTGATTCACAACATCGGGAACCGGAGCCGCCTAGGGGAGCTGAGGCCGTGGAGGAACTTTGGGCTCCACCAGAAAAGAAGGTAAGAAATGCCTGGCTCCTCCGCTCCGCTCCCTCCAACTAGACTTTGCCCCTCGACCAGACTTCACCAGAAGCCATAACTGGTGAGGGGGCCTGGGAAACGTTGACTGCAGTGATGAGCTCCCTGAGGTCTGTGACAGAACAGATGAAGGCACAGACAACACAGTGATGCCCATGACAGGAATAGTCACAGATGCCACAAGCATGGTTGTCAGGGTGACTCCCAGGGCTGGGGGTCAATGAGGGCTTCTCGAAGAAGGCAACAGCTGAGACCACGCGGCCAGAGGACGGGGGAACAAGGAGAAGAGAGCGAGGCTCTGTGCCGGGCCGAGGAGCAGCACATGAGGGCCAGAGGAGAGCAGGCCTGGTGCCTTTAACCCAACATGCAGGCAGGGCGTGGTCCCTGGGGAGGTGGGGAGGCAGGGGGAGATCCGACCCAGGGAATCTTCCTGTGGCATCGAGCCCCCAACCCAAAGGCTCCTGGGAGCCTCAGAAAGTCTAAAGCAAGAGCGACTCGGGGTGCCTGTGTGTGCAGCACACGCTGGCCACACTGAGAGGCCGGGATCTGGAGGGAGCCGGCTGAAGGGGCGGGGCCAGGGCCTAGCTCAGGTGCTGCAGTGTGCGTGGGAAGGGAAGGGAACTTGCACAGACATTTTCCAGGGGAAAGTGACAGGGCTTGAGGGGCAATTGGATGGGGGTGAGGCAGACTGCATGGCAGGGTGCCACCCAGGTTTCTGGCCTGAGCTTCCAGAAGCTCGAGCCTCCCACAGCCCCTCGTTCAACCTTCATGAAGCACTAAGTCTGTTGGGGCTGTAATGCCCACGTTCCAGAAGAAACACAAGGCTCAGGAAGGCGGGCTTACCTGTTGGGTTAAGTCACATGCATGCGGCTCTGAACGAGGCCTCTTCAGCTGGGCTCCCTGCGTGCGGAAGGCACACCGTCCTCCTCACTCATCTCCTTCTGAAGGTTAGCATGTGGCACCCCACGCCGCTCGGGGCGCCTGGGACGTTGTCGGCTGTGGACACCCTCCTACTGTCACCCCAGGGGACAGTCCCTACGGTGATCTCAGGTGCTGCTTTCTCTCCTCGGGATGCATTAGGGCAGTGACGGCGAACCTTTTGAGCTCGGCGTGTCAGCATTTTGAAAAACCCTAACTTAACTCTGATGCCGTGTCACATATAGAAATTTTTGCTATTTGCAACCATAGTAAAACAAAGCCTTATATTTTTTATATTTATTTTATATATTTATTAAACATATTATTTATTTTATATATGTTTTTGCCATTTAACAAAGAAAAATCAACCAGAAAAATGAGTTCGCATGTCACCTCTGACACGCGTGTCATAGGTTCGCCATCACTGCTAGGGCCTGCTGCTAGTCTCCTCACTGAGCGTGTTAGAGATGAAGCATGTGTAGCGCTCTCGTACAGTTTTTATAACTCGTTCAATGTCATTGGTGTCCTTGCAATCTTTTGTTTTTATCTTACACCTTTGAAAACAGTGCCCTGAAAGGGTCCACAGGATTGTCGCTTCACCAGACAAAGAGAACCTGCTCTAAAAAAAAACTGGGCCCTTTGCACTGCTCCACAGTTCCTTAGCTAACGGCCCATCAAGGCCCTGAGGGGGGTAACGCCCTGGGGAGCCCTAATGCCTGTAGGTGCTCAGAAGAGAAGGGGGGACTTTCTCATTTTCCCTCAATTAATACCACATGGATACGCCCGCCCGCTCCAGCCCTTGGTTTCTCAGCACGGCCCCTAATTAAATCATATTTGTCTTTGTCAGGCCATGGGTCCCAGACTGTGGCTCAGACACCATGGCCACGGAACACCGGGGCCCCCAAGTGCACGACTAACCCCCCACCACAGCCAGGTAGGCTGGGAAGGTGGAGGAAACCAAGACTGGAGTGGCTTTGAGATGTGTCCAAGGTCAGAACCAGGCAGGGGCCTTCCTCCCAGGGCTCTGCCAGGATGTGCCGAGCAGGCGATCTGGGCTCCCCCTGGCCCAGGGTGCTCCCGCCAGCACCCGGTGCCTCTGCAGCTTCCCCATGAGGACCCGAAGCCCCTCTGGGCACCAGCCCTGAGTGACCTGCACAGCCACAGTGCTCCTGGCACTTTCCAGGACCAAATGCATTTCCCTGGCAGAGGCCGAGGGGCTGTGAGGGGACTCCCCCAGAACAATGCATCCTTGTCCACAGCCTGTTCCCTGCAGAAGGAAACGCTGACGCAGGCTGAGCCCACATTCCCTCACCATTACTCCAGCCCTGCATGGCCTGGAGCCCCCCCGCCCCTTCTCCAGTTCACTCCCAAACCCCAGAGGGTTCCCTGGGGTCCAAGGCCCAGAAAAGAAAATGATCTTGAAATTACAGGGTCAGAGGTCAAAACGAAGGCAGGCAAAGTGTGAGTGCGGACTGAGTGGACAGCCCAGAGGAAGGAGCGGGGCCGTGGGGAGGAAACAACTCGGGGACTTCACGAGGGCAGGTGCTCTGCACGCGTTGCAGGGGTGGGGACACCTGGATGAAGCACGGGGGCATCCGCTGACCCTCTCCTGGGCTCTGTGCTGGAGACATTCACATGGCTGTGGCATCGCCATCTCTGCCCAGCCATGGCTGGCAGGCCCACAGCCTGGGCCACGGATGCTGGAATCCAAGCATGTGCAACGTGTGGAGGAGCAGAGCAGGCAGTGGGGCGTGCTCCGGGGTGCTCGGACCCCCTCTGTGGGGGGCACTATCGTGTCCCATCCGCATCCCCCTTCAAGGACAGACTGTGGTAACCCAGCCTCCCTGGCTCTCCCTCGGGTCCCGCAGCTGGACTCTCCCCTTCCATCCATGGTTATCTCCCCAGAAAACAAACCTGATATTGACGGTCGCTGCTTAAAACCCTTCCAAACCTCCCTATTGTCCAAAAACTCAAGTCCAAATAAAGCTCTCGCGGTCTGGCCCTGCCTGCCTTTCTGGGAACATCTCCCTGATCTCTCACCATTTCCCGGACAGGCCTCCAGCCGGCCTCCTTCCGCTGCATCTATAACAATGCACATAGCCAGGGTGGGAGCCCTGCCACGTTTCATCGTTCTACTTGCCATCTGATGATCTCTCTGATCCTGCATTCTTTCCCTCATCAGTACATGCCCCTGACACAGCGCTGTGGCGAGAGCAAACTCACACTATGTACAGAAGTGCCGGCAGGCAGGAAATGCGCAGCTCCTCTTATTTGTATTTCTTTACTTTCCATACGAGGGTTTCCTGTCATCCCAGGCTGCCAAGGAAGAAGCTGAGACCCCGGGAAAGCTGAGTTTGACAGTATGGAGCCTGAGTAGCCACGCTCCCGGCCTCCCCACGCTGCCCACGGGGACCCCACCCTCGCTGCCTGGGCCAGAGGTCAGGGCTCTGGAGGTTCCAGAACACACTCAGTTTGGGAGGAGAACAGTCACACCCCAGGAGTTGCCTCTGGACTGGTCTGTAGCCCCAAAGGGTGCAAAGATGGTCACCAAACAGTCGCAGGGCTGTCAAGCACAGCATAAGAAATATAGTCAATAATGTGGTAATAACTATGCATGGTGCCAGGTGGGCACTGGAAATATGGGGGGAGGGGCACTGTGTAAAGCAGGGGTCCTCAAACTACGGCCCGCAGGCCACATGCAAATACAAATATTGTATTTGTTCCCGTTTTGTTTTTTTACTTCAAAATAAGATATGTGCAGTGTGCATAGGAATTTGTTCATAGTTTTTTTTAAACTACAGTCCAGCCCTCCAACGGTCTGAGGGACAGTGAACTGGCCCCCTGTTTAAAAAGTTTGAGGACCCCTGGTGTAAAGTATATGATTGTCTAATCACTAAGCTGTACACCCGAAATGAACGCAAAATAATATTGAATGGAAACCATAATAGGAGGGGGCGGGGAAGATGGGAGGGTTTGTGAGCACAGGTATTCAGAGCACAGCGAAAGCTGAACCAGAGAGG
>NW_005355115.1:2951181-2966663 GCF_000412655.1 Myotis brandtii
GGGAAGGTCGGAGGAGGGGGGCGGGCGCTCCTGCCACTGCCTATCAGCAAGTCTGGGAGTCGAGGAACATGAGGGCCCCAGGATGAGAAAGAACAAGGGGAGAAATTAGAGGCAAAATGTGAAGTTAATAAAAATACTTTTTCAATCAAACTCCAAAAGCAGCTGCAGCCCGGTACCAGCCGCCAACGCCGCTTTCTGATTTTTCACTCGGCCTAATTATCTGATGGTTTGCAGGACTCCCTGCTGCTTGAGGACTTGCACATTTTTTGGTTTCCTCTCTCCCCCACCCCCACCTTCCTGCTCTATCCTGGTCTTCATTCTCTGAAGTCCACCTCCCCTCGAGACCAGCCTCACCCCGTCTCCCTTTGTCCAGGGGATGCTGAGTCATCGATGGGAATTTTCTGGACCCCAATCTGTTCTCGTCGAGCCGGTGCCTCCAGGGAACACAAAGAATTCGGGATCTGGGCCCTGTCTCTCTAAGGTTGTGGCGAAGGTGGGCAGCTATTTGCTTGTTCACACACCAGGTACAGAAGGAACGTGTCTCAGTCACCAGCTGTGTGGTGGGGGCTCGATGCATCCTGAGGGGCGAAGGGACATCCCCGATTCTGACTGGAGTAGTGGGCGCCCTCCCGGCGGTGCTGGGTGCCGTCGGAGGTGCAGGCCAATGAGGAATGGCAGGGGCTGCCCTTGTTCCCGGAAGACGGAGCAGCTCTCATAAAGATGACATGTCCGTGGGCTGGTGGTCAGAGAAGAGGCTGGGACAGAGAGATGTTATCCAGTCTGCCCTTCAAAAGGAGCCACGCCCACCACTGGGCTGGAAATGGAGGTAGGGCTTGCGAAAGATGGGGTCTTGGCCCCATGGGCCATGGGAATTACATGCTGCCTTGGGTGGAAACCGGGCCTGAGAGGAGGGTTTGGATACAAATGGTTTACTGGGGAGGTGACCCCCAGAAAGCACCCAGAAAAGAGTAGAGAAGTGAGACACGGAAGGGAAGGAGCCCGTTTGGGGTGTGGTCTATGAGCAGGTTATCACTGAGGGCATCAGGGACTCCATGCCACTGGGACCTGCCTCAGAGTTGTCCCCCCTAAGAGGCGAGGGCGCGGGGGTATTTACATGCCACCGGCACCCATGGAGTGTAAGTGCCTGGTCATTTCCAGCCGAGCCCCCAGGCGGAGTTACAGGTGCTGCGAAGGCAGCCACCACCAGCGTGTGGGAATGGTGAGTGCCGGGGGCTGTGGGCAAGACACCCATTGTGTCCCCTACAGATGCGACCAAGTGGAAATCCAGCTCTCCTTCCCACCCATGGCACCCAGGCGGTCCCATGAGCACTGTAGTGAGAGGGCTGGGGGTGGGGGAGGGAGTCTGAGCTGACTGAGGAAATGCATAGAATTCGGAGATTCGGGAAGGAAGAGAGGAAATTCCACACAAGAATGACAGTCATTTTTTAAAAAGGCTTGGACCAATGGTGGACTGTGCAAGATTGTCACAGAAAAGACCATCTGTGGTTCATGCGAAGTGGGAGGAAAGGCTGGGTGAGAGGGATGCTGCCAGATGCCCCCAGGCTTTGCTCTGTGGACCCAGACATGGTTCCTGAGGCTGAGAAAGGCCAGAGCGCCCCCACTCCTGGAGGGCCCCCCCACTCCTGGAGGGCCCAGCCCCACCCACTCTGGGCTGCCTGCTGGATAAGGAGGCTGTGCATGAGAAAACTGGGTGAGTGGCTTTCTCCCCTCACCACCCGCCCCCAGGCCCCTCCATGACGCCAATGATGCCTTTAGAAGCCAAGGGAACCAAAACCCCTGACCGTAGTTGCTTCAATTGTAGGATACACAATCTCTCCTGACAAGAGGTCTAGAGGTTGGCAGCCCCATGTGGGCTCATTCAGCCCATCAATGAGGTCAAGGGGTTTGGGGGCACATCTTGGCTTTTCTTGGTGGTCATAGATGCTGTCACAGCCCAGATGTCCCACCTTCACACGGCGTACTGAGGCAGCTGCAGGAGGAAAGGACTTTTCTCCTCTCCTCTTATGAGGGAGGGAGGGATGGTACCCTCCCCTACATCTTATCAGCCAGACTGATCACATGCCCACACCCAGTCCTGAGTGAATTGGGGTTCTGCAGCAGGAGAGGGTCTGACTGCAGAGGTCCCTCACACCACGGTTTGAGGGTGCGCACCTGACCCAGTCAGGCAGGGTGAGAGGAAACAGCTCCAATACTGGCCTCTGGGCTGCCCCGTCTCCCCACAGCATCCTCTCCTCCCCAGTCCCCATGGAAACCTGCTCATGGGAAGACCCTAAAGCCCATTCACTAAGGTGGAAGTAATCACGTCAAATTGTTACTCCCTCCCACAGGACTTGCATTTTCACAGAGAACAAGAATCTTTAATCCAGACATTTCCAAGGAAGCGTTCAGGAGGGCCCTTCGTTTCCTCCTAAAACTCTGGAGACATTATATGTCTGTGATAACGTCAGAGGTGCTGGCGCAGCGGGTGCTCCTCCGCTCGGCTGGCTGTGCCCTGCAGTCTCTCTAGCCTTCTGCTCTGAAGCTCCCAGTGGCAGCCTGTGGGTAATAAAGACAACAAAATAAATTAGTAGATACACGCAGTTTGCTTGGCAGATAAAATATTCCCAATCCTATGGTCTATGAGGTAGAAAATTGAATAACGGCGGTCTCTGTGGTAACGAATTTGGGAATGACTGTGCTGCATTCAAGCCAATGGTTCACACCATGGGATCGCAGGCAGCCTGAGTGTGGGGTCCCTCCTCCCATTTCCACACCATGGCTACATGCAGGTTCCCCTTCTACGCACAGGTGCCGTGGGGAGTGCAGAGGCAGGCCCCGCCCTCCGGATGCGGGCTAGGATGAGTACAACCAACCCAGAGAGGGCACAGGGGGCACCTTAGGGAGCAGCTTTGGGATGCACTGGGAGTGTGGTTCCCAAGCAGCACACACGCGGTGGGGGGCAGTAGGAATGACGCAATGGAGCAGGGGTTCAGGGCACTTTCAGGAGTCAGCAAGGGGTCTCCAAGCAAAGAGGTGGGAGCAAAGCCACATGTCACTGTGGAGGAGGGAAGCGTTTGGCAAAGTAGATTGGGACCAGATTGCAAAGGGTCTGAAATTCCAGACCAAGAAGTGTGTATTTAATTCATCAGAAAATAGGAAAAAGTTAAAGGGCTATTTTTTTAAGTTTTATTTAAACAGAAGAAATAAGCTCAGAGCTGTGGACATGGGGAATTGCTGTGACAGACCCCTCAGGAGTTCTAGCTCTCAGATGGCCTCATCTCCAACTCATCTGGCCAATGTGAGTAAGTAGGCGAGCGATGCTTTGAGGCCCTGTGGTTTTATCACCCGTGGAGGCCAGGCCAGAGCAGGGAGGACACGAGAAGAGCTGGAGATGGCCATACTCTAGGGCCACAGGCCAGGGAGGGTAGGCCAACCAGGGAAGGTCTTCGCCTCGCAGGCAGTTCTGGTGGGAGAGGACACCATGTGGCAGAGAATCCCAGAGAAGATGGGGGTGGCGTGCAGAAATAGAGCTCATCACACCCGTGGGGTAAGAAAGTCAAAGTGTAGCCCAGCCAGCGTGGCTCAGTGGTTGAGCGTCGACCTACGAACCAGAAGGTCACATGCCTGGGTTGCAGACTTGATACCAGTGTGGGGCGTGCAGGAGGCAGCTGATCAATGATTCTCTCTCATCATTGATATTTCTATCTCTCTCTCCCTCTCCCTTCCTCTCTGATATCGATAAAAATATATTTTAAAAAAGAAAAAGAAAGTCAAAGTGTACAGACCCTGGGAGGGTTTCAGCAGCAGGTCGCGGGACTGCGCTGGAAGGATTCATTGAGACAGGACCCGCTCTGGAGGGAACCATTTCTCCAGCCCAGCCAGGGGCCCCGAACCATCCTTTTAGCTCCCCAACCCCTCTGGGCAGGGCCCGCGCCAGGGGCTCCAGCTGGGCCAACAGCCAGGCTCCAACCAGCATATCAAAAATCCACCAAAGATTCTTAGGATCTCAATTTCAGATGGCATTCCTCCCCTTTTACTCCTTGGGGTAATTCTAAACCTTACGATGTCTGCATTATTATGCTGAAAGCAAAATCAAGTCCTTTCTAGCAGCAGGCAAATGCTTCCCAGGGAGCCATCGCCCTGCGAGCGGTAATGGCTACCAGATGCAGGTGCAAATGCTCAGCCTGTCCAAGTCTGCGGCATCCAGGCCCTGTCCGCACTGCCGGCCACCTGCACGCACTGGGGCTCTTAATTTACACAAAGAAAGTTGGGGCTTGAGGAGCACCCCAGTTTAGCACCTGGTGAAGTCATGTTGAGCTCTTGCTATTCCCTGGCCTGGTCAGAGAATCCATGAATGGGAGAGCTGGAAGAACCTTAAGTACAAGTCATGCGCCAGTTTAACAACGAGGATGCGTTCTGAGAAATGAATCATTAGGTGATTTTGTCTCTGTAAACATCATAGAGTGCACAAAGCTCCATGGTATAGCTACCGCACACCGAGGCTATATGATACAACCTATTGCTCCCAGGCTACAGACCTGCCCAGCATGTTACTGTACTGAATACACTGAGCAATTGTAACACAATGCTAAGTATTGTGTATCTAAACAAGTCTATGCATAGGAAAGATATGATATGAAAGATAAAAAATGGTACATCTTTACAGGGGCACTTATCATGAATGGAGCTTGCAGAACTAGAATTTGCCCAGGGTGAGTCAGAGTGAATGGTGAGCGAATGTGAAGGCCAAGGTCACTACTGTACGCAACGGTAGCCTTTATTAATAATGTACACTCAGGCTACACGACGTTTATAAAACAAGAGATTAAATTGAGCACAAGAGGATCTGATGCAATCGAGAGACGTGGTAAACATGAGATGGATGTACGAGGCTAATGCAGGGTTAACACGCTACGGTTTTACAGCAAACTTTTTTATTGAAGATACAGTGAAAATACGATATGAAAGATAAAAAATTGTACATCTTTACAGGGGCACTTATCAGGAATGGAGCTTGCAGAACTAGAATTTTCTCAGGGTGAGTCAGAGTGAATGGTGAGTGAATGTGAAGGCCAAGGTCACTACTGTACATAATGGTAGCCTTTATTAACAATGTACACTCAGGCTACACGACGTTTATAAAACAAGAGATTAAATTGAGCACAAGAGGATCTGATGCAATCGAGAGACGTGGTAAACATGAGATGGATGTACGAGCCTAATGCAGGGTTAACACGCTACGGTTTTACAGCAAACTTTTTTATTACAAGTAGAAAGGGTACGCTCTAAAGCAGCAGTTCTCAACCTGTGGGTCACGACCCCTTTGGGGGTCGAACGACCCTTTCACAGGGGTCGCCTAAAACCATCGGAAAACACATATATAATTACATATTGTTTTTGTGATTAATCACTATGCTTTAATTATGTTCAATGTGTAACAATGAAAATATATCCTGCATCATATCAGATTACATTACGATTCGTAACAGTAGCAAAATTACAGTTATGAAGTAGCAACGAAAATAATTTTATGGTTGGGGGTCACCACAACATGAGGAACTGTATTAAAGGGTCGCGGCATTAGGAAGGTTGAGAACCACTGCTCTAAAATAACAAGAGTAAGGTCTAAGAAATACATCAACCAGTAGCATGGTCATTTATAATCATTATCAAGTACATGTACTGCACATAATTGCATGTGCTATAATTTTATACGACTGGCAGTGCCGTAGGTTTATTTACACGAGTATCACCACAAATATGTGAGTAATGCCTTGCGCTACAATGTTATGAAGGCTACGTCACTAGGAGACAGGAATTTTTCAGCTCCATTGTAATCTTATGGGACCAACATCATACATGCGGTCCATCGTGGACCCAAACGCTGCTGTAAGGCATGTGACTGTATATAGTCTCATCCACTGGTTTGAAAAGCCTTGTTTAAAAAAAAAAAGAAATGTTATTTCTAGATCTCAGGGTGTAAGACAGAAGGGGCAGAGTTGGGGCCCCACCCCCACGCAGGAGGCCTGGAGACAGCTGTGAGGAGGATGGCGAAACTGTTCCTTGCTCAGCTCAGAGAGAAGCAGGGAGTTGCCTGTGATCGCGCAGTCAGTTAACAGCGACTCTAGAACACAGACCCAGGATTCAGACACCCTAGCGCCAAACTCTGTCTACAACTCCCGAACTCCACACCAGGCCACTGAAGAGGCGGTCACCGTGCTCTGTTCCTGGGGTCTGCAGAACTACAGAGCATCCAGAGAGAACAAGCTCCAGCAATGTGACAGATGACAGGTCCCGTGAGGTGTACGTACACTGGGCCTCCAAAATCAAGAATGGCTATCATTTCTTAACCATGCCAGTAACTGGTCATTGCAGTTTAGTTCATTTCTTTAACGGTAGTAAAATGCCTCAACCCTCCTCAGTCTTTCCAGGAAACGACCTTATTTCAAAGCTGATATGACTGCAGCGAGTCTCGCGTTCCTTAGTCTACTGTGTCCGGTTGTTTACCAAATCCAGACAAATCTTTAAAAATAGCTCTCATCCCATCCCCACCGCCACCCTGGTAGCTGCCCCAGCCCAGCTGTCCATTTCCCTCTGATGCTAACTCCAGCCTCCTCCCAGCCCCGCCTGTCCTGCGCCCAAGCTGGGACCAGGCTGTCCCTGACCGTGGGTAACTCAGCATGCCTTCCTGGAGCCATCTCTGGTTCCAGACTGAACCTCTTGTCAAGGTAGCAAGCTGTCAACATTTATTCTCATGTCTGTGTTTCCACTGTCCACACCCACCTCCTCTGAGGTTCAGGCAATGCAGGGTTTGGGTGGGGCCAGAGGTATCTGACTCCACTGAATAAGTTTATAGCCCCTTATCCATTTCCTTGCTGATGGTTTCCACAGCTGCAAAGTGGAGATAAATAGGAGCTACTTCTACTATTAATAAATTAATAATGTAATGTACAGCATAGAGAATACAGTCAATAATATCGTAATAGCTTTGTCCAGTGACGGAAGGTTACTAGACTAGTTGTGGTGACCACTTCGTGAGGTATGGAGATGTCAAATCATGATGTTGTACATCTGAAACTAATATAATATTGTATGTCAACTATACTTTAGCTTCTTAAAAAAGAGAAAAAATGGTAGCTACCTCTTAGGATTTTTGTGGGAGCTAAATGAGAGTATGCATTCTAAGTACCAAGTACAATGGCTGGCTCAGAGCAAGTGCACAATAAATATTAGCTTTAAAAATAGCACCCTGAATGCCTGTATAAAGCCAAAAAGAAAGAAAATAGTGTTTCTTGAGTTCCCTCATTGGCAAGGCATGGTGCCTGGTGTCCTCCCACGTTATGTCACTTGATCTGCTCAGCCACTCCTATGGCTACCTACACATTTTAATCCCAGTTTTTATCATTTTATAAATCAGGAAACTGAGGAACTGTGACGGCGACTTGCCCAGGATTTCTAAATGAATCAGACCTTCTTTTGGTTGCAAGTAATCAAAGCCAACTTGGTCAACCCTACACAAAAAGGTCTCACTGGTTCAGGAAGCACAACAAAGTGTTTGAGAAGCAAACCATGATGGGTCAACCCGGCCTCTGAGAAACTAGAATCATGGCTCAGACTCCACCCTGCTTTTCTCTACTCAGGACAATCCCAGACTCTACCCATTAATTGCTTTAACTCTGAAGGTAGATCATTCTCTTTGCTGTCACTGCAGACCGGCTTTCTGCATGTGATAGGAAGTATGTCTACCTACATTCCCAAATGCCTGTCATCCACAGCCTTTGCCAGAAGAAAAGAACTATCTCCATTCCTCAGTTTCAGTTTCAGAAATCCCAGGGAAAGACTCTGATTGGCTCAGTTCGGACCAGATACCCACCCCTTAACCAATCAACTATGGCCAGGGGGATGTGGCCGTGTGAGATGTGAAACTTCCCACAGAACCACATGGAGAGAGCAGAGGTGTGGGCAGTCTCCAGAAAGTGAGTATACAGCTCCCAAAAGACAGTGGTGTGGTGCAGGCCACAAGTAGTAGCACAGTCCAGTTCCATCTGGATTTATGCCCAGGTCTTTGGGGCTCCAAAGCCTATATTGATTCTCTGACACATGCTGCCTCTCTGAGGCTCTAAATGCCTACTCCTGCGTTAGGGAAGCAGAGTTGGCCAGTCAGCCTCTCCAGAAAGCTGAAACAAATATTTTGTCTAGGAATACTTCTGGTATCAGGAGCCAGCTAAAGAACAACCCTAGACAGGGAGGCGTATTTTCCATTTTCTATTTCATAGTCATTGTTATCACCACCCCCATCACCACTTTCTTTTTTTATCCTCTTTTTAGTAAATTATGTCCTTAGCCTCGCTGGAAAACAGGGTTCTCTGGCTAATAGAGAATTTCTTTAGGTATTACATTTTGGGGTTACCAGTTTTTTAAGAAATAAATAATAAATTATCAGAGAGAGAGAGAGAGAGAGAGATAGAAAGAGAGAGAGAGAGAGATTTCAAAATATTTAAATATCTCCATCTTCCTCTATTTACCGATGAGGAAATGATGGCCCCACCGTCAGTTGGTGGAGAGCTGGACCCCCATCCACGTCTCCTCCTTCCTGAGCCAGTGCCCAGCCCCTCCCCAGCTCTGCCTTTTCAGAAACACACTACAACACAACGTTGTATTATGTTGTGCAAAACATAATTTTGGTACAAACTTTTATTTTAAGGATCCGATAAGCACTTCTGTTTTTATTTTTTGTTAATCCTCACCTGAAGGTATTTTCCCATTGATTTTCAGAGAGAGTGGAAGGGAGGAGGAGAGACAGAGAGAAACATCGATGTGAGATAGTCACATAAATTGGTTGCCTCCCACAGGTGCCCTGACCAGGGCCAGAGATTGAGCCTGCAACTGAGGTACATGCTCTTGACCGAAATCAAACCCAGGACCCTTCAGTCCTTGGGTCAACATTGCGTCAAAGCGGCTAGGGCAGCACTTCTGTTTTTAATAGGTAGGAACTAATTCCCTAAATTCTTCACTTCCTCATAAAAGTCCTTCATCCCCTGGCTGCCCCTAAATTCCTGCTGGCCTCTGAGGATACCACTTATTTTGAGCCTTTTAGAGTAAAAAAACATTCATCCTCACACCCAGTGGACCTGTGGTTTGAAAGTGTTAGCAGTTCTTCATGGGCTCTTCCCAGTTCTGTTCCTCTGGCCAGCAGAGGCCTGACTACCTTCATTCTGAACTTTGCTTTTCAAGGTGTTTGTATGGTGCCCAAGCTGAGAAGATAGACAATGTCTCCCTCAGGAGCAAAGGGCAGGCCTGCTGATTGACCAATATAAACAATTCGGAGTCCCTGAGTTCAGTGTTCTTCTCCTGAAACATAACCGACTTCCTGTGCTTATATCACTTGCTGGACATAAAGTCACTCCCAGGACATCACACTGCCTTGCTTTAAAGGGAGGAACAGTGGGGAATATTATTTTTTATCTCTAAGATGCCCCACAATCAGCAGAGATGACCATAAAGTGGAAGGAAATGGTGACGATTTTCAGGGCCCAAGTCTTCACATGACCCTGTAGGAATTAAGGCTCAAAGAGTCAATGCAAGTGCCAATACTGTGAGGAACCACCTGTCCTTGCCCTCTGACCCAGGAGTTTCAAGTCTCCTCCAGCACCCATGAACCTGTGTCAGGCTAGCTTGATAGCTTGTAAGTGGGGTTAAATCCCAGACCCTCCCCAGTTCTTGACAAAGAGGAGGAATCCATCTCCTCACTCCCCATGCCACTTCCAGATGATTTCTTCTCCACTCCTATTAGAATTCCTGCTCCATGATGTTTCGGTCTTAGATGGCAAGACCACTCTTCATCTCTGTCATCTACTAACCATCCCGTGATGTTGTTGGTACCTGCCTCCCCACCCCAAGTCCTGCCATAACTTCGGATGACTTCACAGATCGCATGACCAACCCCTTGGCCTCTCAGTTTCTTCATCGTGTCAGCTCCTCTGAAAGAACCCTCCCCTCCAGCTGAGCCACAAACTCCTCCTGGCCACACTCTGGACAATCCCAGACCCTACCCAGTAATGGCTTTAACTCTGAAGGTAGATCATTCTCTATTTTGATTATTGTATTCTCAATTCTAAGAATTCTATTTGATTTTCAAATCTGCTGTGCTATTTTTATAGTTTCCTGATCCCCACAGATATTTTAAGCTGAATTGTATTTCTTTAAACATAATAAGCATTTTTTTTCATAATCTGTGTCTAATAATAATATCTAAAATCTATGGGTCTGTTACATCTCTGGGATCATAAGATAACTTATTTCCATGCTATTTACTTACCTTTGACTGTATACTGGCCATTACACTTGAAAAATTATTTATAGAGGATATGTGCCTGGTAACCTTAGCGTAGAACCCACTTTTAATCCAAAATCACGGCTTGAGTTTCCCTGGACCACCCAGGTTGTACAAATATGAGCTTCAAGACCATGTAGGAGCTGGTTTAATCCAGTTCACCCTGCTTTAAGGCTTCTTAGGAAGCCCAGTGTGTAACGGGGAAGGCTTCCTACCAGACGCTACACTTTGAGGTGGTGTTTGACTTTGATTTTGGTAGACAAAACAAAAGTTCAGATTTGCTAAAATGCCACATTTCTTCAAGGCAAAAGCAGATTGTGCTTCCTTACCTCTCTGGCTTATTTTTTTCTTTAAATGTTGGTCTGGTGATGCCTTAAAATCTTGTAAAGTCTTACTTTTAAGATGTTTTTATGCTTTATTCAGCATCCTTGTTTGTTTACAGCAGGCAAATTAGTCCAAATAACCTAGCTCACCATTTCCTAGAACCAAAGTTCTAATAGTCCATTCTCTATCAACAATTACATGGCCCTGGCCAATGTGACTCAGTTGGTTGGAGCATCGTCCCATATACCAAAAGGTAGTGGGTTCAATTTCTGGTCAGGGCACAGACATAGGTTGTGGGTTTGATCCCTGGTCAGATGTTTATCTATCTCTATCTCTATCTCTCTCAAAAAATAAAATCAATAAGCATATCCTCAAGTGATGAGGATTATTTTTAATTCCATGTATCTTCCAGCACTTTTCCTCCACTAATCCCACAGCATCTGTACTTAACCTTATTAAAACCTCCAGGCCTTTGGGTACTTCATTTCTCCCAATCTATCAGCCCCTTTTTTCTCCACTCCCTTCTTATACCCCATGATGCATCATTTCAGCCTCCATCTTACAAAAACTCTTAATCCCTTTGCCCCGTTTTTCTTCCCTCATATCTACCTGGAAAAACTTATCCTAAATGGAACCAGCCTTCCCTGTTCCTACTGTACTCACACCGCTACCTCTGGAGTAAAGCACCAAGCACTCACTTTGGTGCTTCTCTTCTCTCATGGTCCTTGACAGCTGGGACCATCACCACCCAGGGAACATTCTTTTTAAAATATATTTTTATTGATTTCAGAGAGGAAGGGAGAGGGAGAGAGAGATAGAAACATCAGTGATGAAAGAGTCATTGATGGGCTGCCTCCTGCCTGCCCCACACTAGGAATTGACCCTGCAACCCGGGCATGTGCCCTGACCGGGAATCAAACCGTGACCTCCCGGTTCATAGATCGATGCTCAACCACTGAGCCACGCTGGCTGGGCATGGGGAACACTCTTTATGGCACAGTCAGCCTCCATGCCAGTTCTTCCCAGCAGCTTCACCAAACTTTCCCCTCTCATGAAGCCCTTCACTTTCTCACCACGCCCACTCTCTCAGCACATGCCCACACCTCCTAGTTCACAAAGCGCAGTCTCGTCTCCTCATTTCTCCTGTCTGCCAGCTCATCCACATTGTGTTACCCTTGTCTCTTTCCCATCTGTTTCACAGGCAGGATTCTTGTTCCTCTGGCTCCTCTCCCAACCTGGCTCCATCCTCTTCCACCTTCTTAAGAAACCTAGGCCTGTAACTGACTTCAGTCCTTTCTCTTTGTGGTGGTTCCTTCCCATCATCTCGTAAATACACTCAAGTTCGTCTTAGGTTAAAAAGGAACTCCTTCCTTCAACCCTACAGTCCTTCCAAGATAGTATTCCTGGCCCTGCTCCCCCAATATGGAGCAGTTACTCCTTCTTCAAGGTCCACTGTACAACCCGGATTAGAGTCTGTTTCCTTATACTGCAATTCCTCCCCCAAAAGACAATGAGTTCCTTGAGGGCTGCGACTTTGCCTTAATCATTATTGAATCCCCAACAACAAGCATAGGATTTGTGGGAGGAATGGAAGAATAAGGCTTGGGGTCATTGTTAGGCCCAGCAGCCCCCATTAATCTCTGTGTACTGGTTACCAGGGAATTTTCCTTTGATGGGAGGCCAATTGGCAGAATGCTAACTTTCAGTATCACTGATGCTATGCAATTCTTTTCAGACTATGGAAATTCTGGCTTTATTTAGTTAGTATCTAATTTGCGGGTTAATAAGTCTTTGTCTGAAGGTCTTGGTGCACAGCACAGGGCAAGGATCACCTTTCTCAGACTCCCCTGGGGTTTGGGTGGGGGGATGAGTGTGTTTTAAGGCACTGACTCTTTGTATAACTTACAGGATCTCAGTCTGGGTGTATTACTCATTAGGGTTTATTTACCTTTTGTGGTGGCCTAGAAAAGCCAAGCTTAATGAAGTGGTTACCAAAAGCCTTTAACATCATATTTTCCACAGAGTTCATAAAAATATTGACAGTGGACTTTACTGCCACATTGCATCTTTCAAAGAGATGCACAAAGGTGATGTTGAGCGGATTGATTTGGTTTTTTATGAAGCCTTCAGAGCAAGAAGCCTGGTGCGCTCCCGTTCCCCAGGTAGGGGCTTCCTGTGGGTGATGAGCAAGTTGGTCACATGGCCTTGAGCACGCCACTGTCCTTGTCTGGGTCTCAGTTTCCTCACTATAAAATAAGAAGCTTGGATAAAAATGAGCAATAGCCCTAGCCAGTTTGGCTCAGTGGATAGAGTGTCGGCCTGCGGACTCAAGGGTCCCAGGTTCGATTCCGGCCAAGGGCATGTACCTTGGTTGTGGACATATCTCCAGTAGGGAGTGTGCAGGAGGCAGCTGATCGATGTTTCTCTCTCATCGATGTTTCTAACTCTCTGTCCCTCTCCCTTCCTCTCTGTAAAAAAAATCAATAAAATATTTTAAAAAAAAAGAAGCTTGGATAAAAATGAGCATTAGCCCTAGCCAGTTTGGCTCAGTGGTTGGAGCATCGGCCTGTGGACCAAAGGGTCCCGGGTTTGATTCCAGTCAAGGTCAGGTACCTCGGTTGCAGGCTCCTGCCCGGCCTGGGCTCTGGTCGGAGCACGTGCAGGAGGCAACCAATCAATGTGTTTCTCTCACATTGATATTTCTCTCTGTCTATCCCTCTCTGTTCCACTCTCTCTAAAAAAATAAATGGAAATATACCCTCGGGTGAAGATTTTTTTTAAAGAGCTTTAAGGTTGTGTCTGTTTCAAAATAGAAGGATGCTATTCTTTCTAAAGTCACTCCCAGGACATCACACTGCCTTGCTTTAAAGGGAGGAACAGTGGGGAATATTATTTTTATCTCTAAGATGCCCCACAATCAGCAGAGATGGCCATAAAGTGGAAGGAAATGGTGATGATTTTCAGGGCCCAAGTCTCAAGTTCTCAGTAGGCTTTCCTGGCTCCAGCGCACCACTCTCTTAAAAAAATCAATGGAAATATATCCTCGGGTGAAGATTTTTTTTAAAGAGCTTTAAGGTTGTGTCTGTTTCAAAATAGAAGGATGCTATTCTTTCTAAAGTCACTCCCAGGACATCACACTGCCTTGCTTTAAAGGGAGGAACAGTGGGGAATATTATTTTTATCTCTCAGATGCCCCACAATCAGCAGAGATGGCCATAAAGTGGAAGGAAATGGTGATGATTTTCAGGGCCCAAGTCTCAAGTTCTCAGTAGGCTTTCCTGGCTCCAGCCTTCTTGGTTCACAGCCTGGCCTGCCCCAGGACTGGCTTGCATCGAACCATTCCAGCTCTCCTCACTTCCTGCTGAGGTGTTCTGCCAGCCTACCCTGCAGACTTCTTGGTCGAGAGAAGAGAGGATGGTCAGAGATGCCTAAGACATCAGTGCCAGGTAAACCTTAGGGATCCTCTGGACTACGTTATTTTCAAAATTACCTGAATAAAACATGCTGATACGCAAGCTTCACCCTAGACCAACTGGTTCTGAATCTCTAAAGTTGGGGCTCAGGCCTCAGTATTTTTAAAGAGCTCTTTAGTTGATTCTGACATATGGAGAAGAATAAGAGAACTATTTTGAGCTTCCAATCCAGTTCCTCCACAAAACTGTGATGCCCATAAGGAGTAAAGAGCATGGGCTGTTGAGTTAGCAGACCTGGGCATGAGTCCTGGCTCAGCGCTTACCACCTATGTGATGCTGTTATGCCCTTATCCTCTTTGCATTCCATCCCTCCTTCATGAGTGTGAGATGTTTTGCACAGTGCCTAGCATATAATGAATGTTCAATAATTTTGGCTTTCACCCTGTTTGTCTTTCTCACCTTCACCAACATCATCAGCTACATCATCATCTTTATCATCACCAACATTATCACCACATACATCATCATAATCACTGACCTTATTTTCTCATTTTTTTCTCTCCTCCTCCTTCATCATCATCACCATTGACATCATCACTAACATCATTGTCATTACTAATACCATCTTCTTTGTCTCCTTCTCTGCTAACCTCATTTTCTCATTTTTTCTCTCCTCCTTCATCATCATCACCATTGACATCATCATTAACATCGTTGTCATTACTAATACCATCTTCTTTGTCTCCTTCTCTTCCTCCTCCTTTTCTTCCTTCTCCTTCTCTTTCTTTCTCTTCTCCTCCTTCTCCATCATCATCATCATCATCATCATCTCATCATATCACCAGCAAAAGAGCTTGATTCAGCCCCTCTTAGAACATGATTAGACATTTGTGACTCATTTAACCCAACTTATTTTCCCAATCTGAAAACCTACAGCATTAATAATAATACTACATTTATTCACTAGTTAGTATGTGTCAAGACTTTTTAAAAATGTTTTACATAAGGAAGGTAAGTTATTACTATCCTCATTTTACAGAGAAGGAAACCGAGGCACGGGAAGGTTAAGTAACTTGCCCAAAGTCACACAGCCAGAAGTGATCAAACAAAGTGGGGATGGTGATAATAGCATTGATCTCATAGGGCAGTTGTGATGATTAACTGAGACACAGGTATAAGCACCTACTAGCAATTGTGACACATGGCAAGTGCTCAGTATGCATTTTCAGGTTGCCCAAGCAGGGGTGAAGGGCCTGTATTGGGAGGAAAATGCTGCCCCTTCTCATGTCCCTCCTACCCCACATCCACACACTGTCAGCTGAGTCTGAACTCCCAGGATAAGCTGCACATCCAGAAGGAAGGGAGAGAGGACATGCTGGGCCCCTTCCCCACCTCCAACCACAGTCCCCTGC
>NW_005355115.1:2966684-2990986 GCF_000412655.1 Myotis brandtii
TTTACGCGCACACACACACACACACACTCACAAATACATGCACACGTTTCTGGAGTAACACTGGACTTACTTGGTGATTAATAGTCAAAGGGAATTGAGGTCCTTGGGTGCCACCCAAGGGTCAAGGACAGGGTCCTGACCTGAGTCTTCTCCCCCTCCCTTGATAAAGCAGACATGCTGGGCCAGGCCTGGTGGGGTCTCCCCACCATCCACCCCATTCTTCGAGCTGACGGAACCCAATTTGATTCAGCATGTTTGGTTCTCAGAGATGAACACTGGTTCCACTGAAACCAGTTTATGGCTGCACAGTTTCCTTTGCCAGGGCTGCAGTGGGGATGCCCTGGCCCCCCTTTCTGGTCAATGAGCTATAAGAGGAACTCTCCCGGTGCTTCTGGACCAGATTTTCCTCCCTGGTGAAAGGTGAGAGCAGTGTGAGGGGAAATGTTAATGGCCCCACCCCCAGCTTCCTGTTCTAAAGCTGTCAGGCGGGGGAGGGACACTTGAGCTGTGGGAGCCAAAAGTGGAAGGCCAAGGGAATCTCCTACTCACTGACTCAACACTGTGACGTCACTGGGCTCCTGTCTAACCCAGAACCCCTACTTCAAGACCCGGCATGATGAAGCAGCAGGAGAACACAGACCCTGGAGCCACACCACCTTGGAACCAGTCAAGTCCTGGCTCTACCACTCACTTGAACTTGGGCACAGTGCTTAACCTTTCTGAGGCTCAGGTGCTTTACCTGCAATACAGCACTTCCCTCAGAGGAAAGATGTTCTGATGAAATGTATGAAGAAAGTGAATAGAACAAAGGTTGGCAGGTAGAAAGTACTGTATAAGGGTTTACATTTGTGATGTGAGATCATTCAATATATTTATTATTTAAACGATTACAACTTCTATTATTTGCAACCAAATGTATCCTAAGTGACATACATGCTTAACAACTATTACTTTTTAGTTCATTTCATGTGGTCAGTTGGGCAGAAGATTCTTGCTTAGAAACAGAGTTCATTTAATTAATCAGTCTATAGCTATCTATGAAGGAGTCAAAAGAGGCAAGAGCCTTGGAGGGTCATAAAGACCTGTCAAACCCAGTCACCACTTCTGAGGACCTTGGGGATCAGTTTGGGAGAGGAGCCATTCCTGCAAGAGGAGCCATCCCAAATGTGTGGCCCCTTCCCCAGCAGACAGGATTTCACTCACTGACACCAGCTCTGACCCAGAGCCCACAGAGCTCTGCCCTGGGGAGACAATGCTGAACATGCTGGCAAGATGCTGCAGTAAAGACTTAAAGAAGGAAGAGTCAAAGAAGGCCACCATGAGGAGGTCACATTTAAACTGAGACCTGGGCCCTGGCCAGTGTGGCTCAGTTGGTTGAGCGTCATCCCATGCACCAAAAGGTGGCAGGTTTGATTCCTGGTCAGGGCACATGCCCAGGTTGTGGGTTCGATCCCCAGTGGGGGTGCATGCAAGAGGCAACCAATTGATAGTTCTCTCTCTCTCTCCCCCTAAAAATAAATAAATAAACTGAGACCTGGAAGGTGAGAATGTGAGAATTAGCCAACAACCAAATGGGGAGCATGTTCCAGGCTCAAGGAACAGCAAGTGTAAAGGTTCTGGACCAGGAAAAAGATCCAGTTATTTAAGGAATCCAAAGAAAATCAGTGTGCCTGGAGCACAGGGAGGAAGGGAGAAAGCTGAAGGCCAGAACAGGCCGGGCCCTGTGGGCCATGGTGACGAGTTTAGCTTTTATCCCAAGAGCAGTGGGAATCTACTAATGGGTCTACCAGGTGGTGACAGCTAGTCCTTGGGTAGGAGAAGAGGTGGCCTTTCAAGAGAAGGCAAAGCTGCCATGGGAGAAAATAGAGGCCAAAAGGCTAGGTGGGGCGGTCTCCAAATGCTAACCAAGGAATTAGTCATAATGTGCTTAAGCCCTCTGAAGGGCACAGGCACTGTGATGATTGAGCTATTTTAAAGATCTCTCTGTCTCCCAAAAAATCCTTGGAAATTATAAGTACTAATAAAAAGAAAGGATGCTGAGGAATTTTAGGAGACTTTCAACAGCTTGCACCATTAAGAAACCACCCTCAAGTCCAACGCCCACACACCTCCTGATAAATGTCAGCTGGAAAGCAATTCCTACTGAAGTCATACCGGGTAGGAGTGGGAGGGGCTGGCTTAGCTTGGGGTGGCCATCCACAGACATCCGACATGGCAAGTGACAGGGGCTGGCCGCCCAGAGAGTATTACGGGAGGGCAAATGCTCCCCATCAAACAAGAACAAAATCCTCCACCCCATTGAGCACGAAAGGTTCAGTGAGAGTTTGAAGATCTTACGCCAGGATTTCTGGAAGCCAAGTAAAAACCTTGAAAATAAACCACATGCTGCCGCTAATTAATCTTAGTTCCTGGCTCTTTCCAATCAGAGTCTGAACTATAATCCATCTTCATTACACTTCTTTTAAAGCAAAAATGGTGCATTTCCGCACGTCTAATTAAGGAAGGAACATTATAAGGCCTTGGGTCATAACTCTCTTTCTGTCACATATGCACACGTCTGCTACACACACACACACACACACACACACACACAAATAAATGCTTTTTAAAACCGTACTTGCAATCACAGGCAGGCCACTCAAAAGTCCAAGGATGGATGAGATGGCGAACCTGGGTGCCATCTCATGTCAGCCACTGCCCCCCACTCCTGTGTCCCCACCTTGCACACATCTACCCACCATATTGCTGTATACACATCTGGTGGGCAGCCATGGCCTTGGGGAAAGCTGCCAACCGCCATCCCCAGAGGATGAAGCAGGATTAATCTGAGGTAGGAGTGACAATGGAGTATTCCTTGACAATGGTTGGCTTTAGGGTGGCATTTGACCCACTTCCTCTTACCAATTAGACAAAATGAAAGGTCTGTTGGGGGTTTGGGAAAGATTCTATCTCATGATAAAAGCAATGAGCTCTGAATGTGGTGGGTTGTATGAGGGTGAAATGCTTGTTTCTGCAGCAGACAACAGGGTGAAAAACTAGTTGACCACAAAGAATAAAGTGAGGACCTACCAAAGACACAACTTGGAAAGTTGAGGAGAACCTGGGGAGAAAGTGTTGAGATCAAGTTTTGTTCTCTCTAAGGACTGTCTGGTCGTCATGGTCTAAATCCAAGATGTCGACTTGGGATCCTAAGGAAAAATTGGAACGGTTCAGGACCCATTTTTTTATTTGGACTTTACATTGTGAATGACCAACTTGGGGTCATGTTTGAGAATCTGGTGACAGCTGCTTCCCAGCTTGGGGCGGGTCCTTTTCATTGACACATGCCTCACCTACCTTTCCATCACCACCACCACAGTCCTAGATGACTCATAGGGTAGATTTGAATTTTCCCAATTGTTGATGATTGGAGGGTTCCTACAAGCCTCTCGCAGACTTTATTCATTCATCTAAGTCCATGAACTGACTGACCCTTAAGGGGCCTCTGATACTTAATGAAGTCCCACTCTCATTCACCTATTCCCTCTCTACCCCAAACCCCCTATCTCTTCCCATCCCCCATTTATTGCTGTAGTTCCTATCAGTCAGTCCCTGGGAAAAGCTCTAATTCCAATTCTAGCCTAAATTACACCAACAATTATATATTGTCAGGAGAGATACACCAGCCCTTGAATTTCCTGCTTGGAAAATTTATTCAGATGATTCCCTCTCGTCACGTGACCAGCTCAGCCTGCACCTGATCCTTTCTCGTGAAAAGAATACACACCCCTGCAGTTTAGAAGGTGCCTGAGTACACAGTGTGGATGATACCCTCCTGGAGGCCGTTTTTCACACACATATATTTGCATGTGTTTACATGCCCAGTGTGAGGCCCAGCCAGGGCAGGAGAAGGGGGCTACTGCGCTGCCACAGTCAGCAGGCTATATTAGAATTTGAAGGGACAATCCCCTCCCTCTACAGATGAGAAGCTAAATCCCAAGAAGGGAAAGGTATTGGCCGGAGTCCCAAAGCTCCAAGCTCAAAAGAAGTAAAAACAAGTGAGTTCATAGCGGTGTTAAGGATGTTGGTTTCCTGTGTAGCACAGGGGTAGGAATGACTTTGTACCCTATCCAAGGTTAAGCCTTGCTGGTGGAGCACCATAGACACCTCTTGGATGGCTCCCTGGAACTCCCCTTTTAGTACCTTAGGATGGCATTTGACCCACTTCCTCTGATCAATTAGACAAAAGAACTGTAATGATTGAGCTATTGTAGAGGTCCAAATGCTTTCTATATCTGTCACAATTTTCCCTGAGAGAGTGTGTGGGGTAAACAGGAGACTATGAGAGACCTGCCCCTTTTCTTGCTACCTGAGAAATTTGTATGTTATTTTAAAATTATAATAGATTTGACCAAACATTGATAAGCTGATGGGTACCTGGAAGTTTATTGTGTTATTCTCTCTTTGTGTGTGTGTGTGTACATTGGAAGAATGCTATGCTCAAAAAAATGTAGTTGTCAAATCTTTGCTAAAGTGAGTGGGATATCGGGGATAACGTTTTATAAAGTATATGATTATCTAACCACCATGCTGTACCAACACAAAATAATATTGAATGTAAACTGTAATTGAAAAATAAATGTTTAATAAAAATAAAGTGAGTGGGAGCAAGAGAACGCCTCGGCAGTAGACCTTGCCTGCCTCTCCACCTTTACTTGCTACCCCCCTACTCCAGTCTCACTCTGCTCCAGCCATACTAGCTTCCTCACTGTTCCTTGAACACACCAAACTCACTTCCCCATCTGAGGCTTTGCACTTGCTATTCCCCCTGCTTCTGGCAGAGACCACTAAGCTATCCACCAAAATCCATCGTCCCTTTGTTCCTAGGCACATGACTAGACTACAATTCCCAGGCTCCCTTGCAGTTGGGTGACCATGTGATCAAATTCACTCCAGTGGAACATGAGCATAAGTTATATCTGTCATTCAGACTGGCCCATAGAAAACTCCCAATATGTTCCTCCAAGTTCTTTGCCCTTCCAGCCAATCGAGATAATAATGCCAGGAAGACCTTGGAAGCCAAAATGTGAAGACAATAGAGCAGCTATCACCCCCCTGGGTCCTTGGATGACTGTACAGAGGAGAGCCATCTCACCATCCTGAACACCCACCCTGAAGGATTATGTACGAAATAAAGAGCCCAGCTGGTGAGCATCAACCCATGAACCGAGACGACACTGGTTGGATTCCTGGTCAGGGCACATGTCTGGGTTGCGGGATCGATCCCCAGCAGGGGGTATGCAGGAAACAGCTGATCAATGTTGTTTCTCTTTCATCCATGTTTCTCTCTCTATATATGCCTCTCCCTTCCTCTCTCTCTAAAAATCAACAAAAATATATTTTTTAAAAATAAATAAACTTTTTGATATTTAAACCATTTGATTTTGAGGGTCTATTTATTATGTCAGTTCAACATATAACTAATACAATCCACATTGCTCTTCCCTTCACATCATTCAGACCTGTTCCAATGGCACTTGCTGGAGAAGCCCTCCCTTGCAGTCCATCTAAGTTGGCCCCTCCTCACTCTTTATCACTTTACCTTGTTTTCTTTTGCTTTGAAGCACATACCCCTTTCTGAAATTACACACACATGTGTTAAGCTGTTCATTGTCTTTCTCCATTACTAGGGGAGCTCCGCGGAGGCAGGGACTTTGCTATATCCCCACAGTACCCAGCACACAATGGACACTTGCTCAATAAATTCTTACTGAATAAATACAGTGAGCCATGTTGGGAACCCAAGCTGGGCAATCCTGAAGCAGAAATGAACTTAACAGACTGATCTGTAAATCTCAGGGGGCCATGTCACCACTATTGAAAGCACAAGTTCTGGGTCCTATGCTCTCTCCTCCCCACCCCCCACTGCCAGGTTTGGGCATTGGGTGGGGACCAAACCGCTGTGTGCTAGAGCTTGACCAGCTTTGAGAGCCACTGCTCTGGCTCTGGTCAGGGTCTGGCCGTGCCCCTCCAATGTGAACTCATGGCATGTTCACGCAGCAGCGAGGAGATGGCCTTCGTCTGACCTCCAACAGTTGGGGAAGGTTGAAGATGATTCTCCTCATGGGCAAGTAGGCATGTTATTTGGGATGTAGCCATGGCCACGACTGACAGAGAGCTCACCTCGCAGGGCTAAACATCACGGTAGATGTCCACTTCTCTCTGAAGTAGAAGTTTGAGCTGGGGCGGTGGCTGTGCGCCTCAGGACCCAGCCTCCTCCCATCCTGTCATTCTGCCATCTATAGAGTGTGGCCACCAGCCACATGGTCCCCACCATGTCCACAATGCAGCCAGCCGGAAGCAGAGGGGCATGCCCTCACTTCCGTCTACAGGCATGACCTGGAAATTGCTTTTCCCATATTCCATTGGCCAGAACTTGGCACATGGGTACACCTGGCTATAGAGAAGACAGGGAAATGGCATCCAAAAGCCTCTAACAGTGTAAGAAGGTTGCGGGGGGGGGGGGGGGGGGGATATTCGGGGACAATTAGCCTTCTCTGCCGCAAAGACAGTGGCTACTAGGAGAAGAGAACCAAACATGATACAAGTTCAGGCCTGGGAGTCAGGGTGCTGATCCAGCCTTGGCCTCTGCCCTCAGGCCTCATAGGCTGTTAGGGGAGACAGACAAGCCATCAGCCACTCCTGAATGTACCATTAGTGGATGGAATGGCCTCAAGAAGCCCAGAGGACAGTAGAATGACTCCCACTGGGGGCTGGAAAGGCTGTGGCCAAAGGAGACATTTCTATTGGTCCCAAAAGGTGAGTGGACACCAAAGCCAGCAAGATCCCCCACCAGCAGAATGGCCCAAACATACAAAAGTCAAGAAGTGAAAAAAACCTGGGGTCTTCAGAAAAGGGAAATAGATGCTGGGTTTGGAGTCTAGGGAGCTTGGAGGAGGCGAGGAGCCTGGAAAAGCAGGTGGGGGGGCGGGCGCCACATGCAGGAGCCAGGCTGCCTGGTTGCAAATCCCGGCTCCCCGCTGACTAGCTGTGTGACCTTGGCCATGTCTACATAACCTCTCTGAGCCTCATTTTCCTCATCTACGAACGGGAAATCCCTGATCACTTCATCCTAGGCTTTTGTGAGGCTTAAATGAGATAATATGGTGAAAAGCTTAGGAGAGGGCCCGTATGTGCTGGCTGCTTTCATTATTACCCTGCAAAGGCGTGTGCTTTATCCCTGGATTCTTAGTAAAGTTCCTTCAGAGAAGTCGGCTCTCTTGGCCTTACTGAAGAGGAAACAGAAAAGGGATTTTTTCCACAAGCTTAAATCTAGAGCAGTGATTTTCAACCCGTGTGTTGCAAGAATTTATAAAACACGCAATACTTGACTATTTAGTCAGGGGCACTGACCTCTTTTCCCTTAGATCAGTGGTTCTCAACCTTCCTAATGCTGTGACCCTTTAATACAGTTCCTCATGTTGTGGTGACCCCCAATTTTAAAATTATTTTCGTTGCTACTTCATAACTGTAATTTTGCTACTGTTATGAATCGTAATGTAAATATCTGATATGCAGGATGTATTTTCATTGTTACAAATTGAACATAATTAAAGCATAGTGATTAATCACAAAAACAATATGTAATTATATATGTGTTTTCCGATGGTCTTAGGCGACCCCTGTGAAAGGGTGAATCATAATTACATCTACTTTTTGTCAGATTTGACAAAAATCATATTTTTGGTGTGCTGCAGAATTGTAGTAATGAGTTTGCGTGTGCCACGAGATGAAAAAGGTTGAACATCGCTGACCAGAGTGTAAAAGAGGGCAGTACTGAGATTTGGGGGAGCCCAAAAGGAGGGGACGATGACCACAGTCTCCTCCTTAACGCCCGGGGAGCGGGGTGACTTTTTGGAGGCTGGTTTCCTCGCCGTCTCATGCTGTCTTTTGCCAATTTTATTAAAGAGAATATCAGCCCAGACCGATGCGGCCCCAACACCTGGCAAGAGGAACTCGCCAGCTCTGCTGCTGTTTGTAGGGCGTGAGAAACAGCACACACGGACACACGGACACACGGACACACGGACACACGGATGACGTCTCCTCACTTATTTGCCTGCTTCTCCTGCCCACACTTGACCCTACCTGAAAGGCTCAGAGCCCTGCCTTTTGGTGCTGTTTGCAGTGGGTGAAACAAACCCCATGCAGGGTGGGCATGGCAGAGGGGTCGCGACCCACAGCTTGAGAAGCGCTGCCTTAGATTGTTAAGTAAAAAAATCACAACAGCTAACACAGCAATAGCTGTCTGGTGTAAATGAATCATAATTACATCTACTTTTTGTCAGATTTGACAAAAATCATATTTTTGGTGTGCTGCAGAATTGTAGTAATGAGTTTGCGTGTGCCACGAGATGAAAAAGGTTGAACATCGCTGACCAGAGTGTAAAAGAGGGCAGTACTGAGATTTGGGGGAGCCCAAAAGGAGGGGACGATGACCACAGTCTCCTCCTTAACGCCCGGGGAGCGGGGTGACTTTTTGGAGGCTGGTTTCCTCGCCGTCTCACGCTGTCTTTTGCCAAGTTTATTAAAGAAAATATCAGCCCAGACCGATGTGGCCCCAACACCTGGCAAGAGGAACTCGCCAGCTCTACTGCTGTTTGTAGGGTGTGAGAAACAGCACACACGGACACTCGGACACACGGACACTCGGACACACGGACACACGGACACTCGGACACATGGACACACGGACACACGGATGACGTCTCCTCACTCATTTGCCTGCTTCTCCTGCCCACACTTGACCCGACCTGAAAGGCTCAGAGCCCTGCCTTTTGGTGCTGTTTGCAGTGGGTGAAACAAACCCCATGCAGGGTGGGCATGGCAGAGGGCAGAGCCTGCCTTATGGTACAGGAAGAGCCAGGTTTGAACCCCACCTTCCCTCAACCACAAATACGGACTGAACCCACGCAGTGAGCCGGGCAGACCTTTAGGGCCGCGTGGGTTCTTGTTAGGGATAGAATGAGATTTTGCAACAGGCAGTGATCAGTGAAGGGTAGCTGTTAGCATCAGCACCCAGCAAGGTGGTCATCCAACTACTCGGACCAGGGGAGCTACACCTGGGTGTGTCTTCTTCTGAGATGCTGTCTAGTCACCTGTTGATGGGGAACAAGCCCTGATGAGTGGGTCTGACCAGATGCAGCCTAAAAGGCCATTTCCTGCAGAGCCAGCCCGAAGGCCCAGAGGAGGGAGAGTAACCAGGGGCAAGGAGATGTGCCCTGTGACATTAAACAGCCCACAGGGCACAGCGTCCCCACCAATTGTCACTGAGTGCCAGCTCCAGCGCGTGTCAGAAAGACCCCGGCTGCTCCAGGGTGGCAAGGGCACAGCCCCCTGAGAGACTCATGACCAGCCATTGCACTCCGTTACCAAGCTTTACAGCAAGCCAGGGAACGGCTCTCCACGCGTGCGCGCTCCCCGGTGAGCAATAAAAATGCTCCAGCGCCAGAGTCAGATGAGCGGCACGTTAGGAGTTCCTGTCCTCCCTCCGTCTCTGAGTGTCCGCCAAGCCCCATAAATCAGGCTAATGCCTCCTCAGGGCTCAGGAGCCGCAGAAGGAGAATCCCCGGCAGTCGGAGCGCGGTCCGGAGACAGCGAGAATAAAGGCGATGTCAGCCTGGCCTTGGGGGAGGGAAGTTGCTTCTCCCTGAGCTTCCTGGGCGGCCCTCGGAAGAACTGGGTGCCACTTGGCGATTCTCTAAGACGGCGATTCTCCAAGCGTGGTCCGCAGACCTGCAGCAGCAGTGTCACCTGGGAATTTGCCCGGAATGCACAGTCCCACTGTCCTGCTCCATGTCCACGGCCAGCAGGGGGGAGGTCACCATCACCCCAGATAGCCACGGGGAACCTGAGGCCCTCCGAGGCCGCATTCACTCAGACTCACCCCGCAGTGAGTGGCCTTGCTGAGGTGGGACGTGCCTGCTGTGCCCGCCCCCCCTTGGTGGCTGTGGGGAAGGAGGAGAGAGGGTGCCCATGCAGGGCAGAGAGGAGGTGAAGGAACAAAAAAGGGAGCCCCTCCGGCTGTTCTTCTGGCAAAACTCCATTCAGGACTTTCCCTTGATGATTTTTAAGAGCCTTTTCTTCTCGACACAAAACCCAGCCGGCAAATCTCAGGCGATGGCTTTCACAACCATTGCTTCGGGAGTCAAAGATCGGGCACCATCTCCTTCTCTTCGCTGCCTCTCAATCAGCCCTCGTCCATGCAAGGCGATGTGGCAGCCACGGAAGCCCCAGGGAAGGTGCCGTGCCAGGCAGGGGGCAGGGAGCAAGAGCTGGACACCCTTAGAGACCACCCTGTCTAACCCCTCACTTTGTACACAAGGCACAGAGAGGGAAAGTGACTTGCTCAGGGTCGCACAGCAGATTGGTGACTGGGCGAGGGCTGGCGTCTGGACCAAGCCCTGTCCTGCAGTAGGAGCTCATCCGGCTGGCATCGCTGCCCTGACTGTCCGCATGGACCGCGCAGGGTTGATCACTCCTCTTCTGTGTTTTTTCATTATTTTTTCTGGCATCTCACTGGCATCTCATTGGTGTAGACACCTTTCTCTCTTCTGAAATACAAGCTGCGTATTCATCAGTTAGGCTCATTCTTGCTAACAAGCAGCCCAAAAGCCTGGAGGCGGTGGCACATAGAATCTTGTTCCTCCCTTGTAAATCCCTCGCAAGTGGGAAGTGGGTCTCCTCAGAGCCCAGCAGGAGAGGAAAATCAGGTGTTTGCATCCTGGTAATGTTGCCACAAGCTGTGCCTGAGCCAGTGACACCCAGAAGTCGTCACTAGCTGCTGGAATGTGTGAGTGAACGAACAAATGAGGCAAAAGGAGAACAGAGCTGAGAGGACAAGGGAAGGGTGGGCCTGCCTCTCCCCTGCCTGTGTGATGTCATGTCATCCTCAGGCAGCAGGGAGAGCGCAGCAATGACACAGGTCAGGGGCGCTGCGGGGAGTCCTAGCTCTGCCACCAACCTGGACAGGCAGGAAAGAAGAGAAGTTGTACATTGGTCTCATCCCTGGCTCCTGGCACAGAGCTCCTAAAACCCTGGGAATTTCCTAAGCGATAGGGGCGGGATGGAGGGGTCTTTACTCTAATGAAGTGACTCTCAGGGGGCTCCTGGAGCAGGGTTGGTCACCAGAAATACCAAGCTGTGACTAGAAGCTTGAAACTTTGAGCCCCACTCCTATTCTCCGGAGTGGAAAGGGGCTGGAAATTGAGTTAATACTCAATCGTGCGTCTATGATGAAGCTTCCAAAAAACACCACAAGTACAGGTTCAAAGAACTTCGGGGTTTCTGAGCGCAGGAGGTGGTGGGAGGGTGGCTCACCCGGAGAGGAGAGGGAGTGGAAACTCCGCATGCCCTCCCAGACCTCGCCCTGTGTACCTCTTCATCTGGCCCTTCATCTCTTCTCTTTACCATGTCCTTTATGACATAATAAGCCGATAAACGGAAGTTAGTGTTTCCCTGATTCTATGAGCTATTCTAGCAAATTATTGAACCCTAAGAGGGGCCACGGGAACCCTGACGTATAGCCTATTGGGCAGAAGTACAGGTGACCACCAGGACTTGGGACTGGCCTCTGAAGCGGGCGCCGTCTTGTGGGACTGAGCCCTCAGCCTGTGGGGGCCTGACGCTGCCTCCAGGTAGACAGTGTCAGAGCGGAACTGAACTGCGGGACTCCCAGCTGTGGTCAGAGACTCGGGGGTGTGAGAAACCAGCCTCACGTTTGGTGAGCAGCAATGTGAGTGAGGTAGGAGTAGAGAGTAAAGGAAGATATTTTTCTCTACAACCCATCACTTCCTTTATCTGGGCTTCCGTTTTCTTACCAGTAGAATAATGCAGTTGGACTATCAAAACAGCAAGGTTTCTGCCAGCTCTAACCCCGTCACTCTACAGCAGCGGTTCTCAACCTGTGGGTCGCGACCCCTTTGGCGGTCGAACGACCCTTTCACAGGGGTCGCCTAAGACCATCCTGCATATCAGATATTTACATGACGATTCATCACAGTAGCAACATTACAGTTATGAAGTAGCAACGAAAATAATTTTATGGTTGGCTCACAACATGAGGAACTGTATTTAAAGGGCCAGAAGGTTGAGAACCACTATTCTACAGAAAGCCACTGTTCACCTGACAGCAGCAGGCTTTATCCCACTCTGGGCCCTCGCAGCTGCCCTTGGGATTCATGCTGTCCTGTCTCCACCCACACCTTGATCAATCTTGCAGGCGATAAATCTTCCTTCGATTGTCCTCATTTGCGTGCGCCTTTGGTCTCCTTTTGACTGAGACGGGTGCACCACGGGATGGCTGTCTGGGATGCGGGGGGAGGACACCGGTGGGGGACGATCCAGTTCCTAAAATACGGCGTTCCCCTTAGGAGACATTGTCAAGCATCCCGAGCTGCTCTCGGGAAAACAAACGAGGTGGCAGGGCGTGGGGTTGTTGGAGAGGCGCCTGGCGCGCCCGCTCTCTGCACAGCTGTCCTGGCTGTCAGACAAGGTGGCGTCCTCTATGGAAGTTTACACACTGTCACTTAGATGAGAAAAACTGATCCCCAGGGAATCGGCAGCAATCAGTGAGTCATCGCAGATGCCACTACGGGGCGAGACAGCGGTGGGCCCTGGCTGGCCCAAAGCCTCTTCTCCTTTCCTTTGGGGACGTCAGGTAGTGTTGGGAATGTGCTGAATTGTGAGTAGCAAAAATTACTAGTTGCACACTTAATCATTGTGAATACTGATCGAGCGCTGCATGCCAGGCACCGTGTGGTGCCCTCCCTAGCTAGAGTAGCAAATCTAGCTCCAAGCTAGATGTTTGCTCATGCTCCATGCTCAGTGCTCCTTAAAACCTATCTCTCTCTCTCTCTCTCTCTCTCTCTCTCTCTCTCTCTCTCTCTCGTCACAGCATGGTTGTTCCTGGGGAGTCACATTTCTTACAAGAGTCAGGAAACAGAAGCTGCCAGGCTAGTTAGGGGCCATGCCCCAAACTGACACCGCATCACCTCCACCACATTCTCTTACTCAAAGCAGTCCCAGGACCTGGCCTATTTCAAGGAGGTGCATGGTTGTTCCTGGGGAGTCACATTTCTTACAAGAGTCAGGAAACAGAAGCTGCCAGGCTAGTTAGGGGCCATGCCCCAAACTGACACCGCATCACCTCCACCACATTCTCTTACTCAAAGCAGTCCCAGGACCTGGCCTATTTCAAGGAGGTGGAGAATGAACGCTCCCTCTTAATGAACGAGTGGCAAGATCACATTGCAGAAGAGCCTGCGGGGTGAGGTGTAATTGTGACCGATTCTAGCAAATTATTGAACCCTAGGAGGGACCATGGGATCCCTGACTTATAGCCTATTGGGCAGAAGTACAGGTGACCACCCAGGACTTGGGACTGGCCTCTGAAGCGGACACCGTCTTGTGGGACTGAGCCCTCAGCCTGTGGGGGGCCTGACGCTGCCTCCAGGTAGACAGTGTCAGAGCGGAACTGAACTGCGGGACTCCCAGCTGTGGTCAGAGACTCGGGGGTGTGAGAAACCAGCCTCACGTTTGGTGAGCAGCAATGTGAGTGAGGTAGGAGTAGAGAGTAAAGGAAGATATTTTTCTCTACAACCCATCACTTCCTTTATCTGGGCTTCCGTTTTCTTACCAGTAGAATAATGCAGTTGGACTATCAAAACAGCAAGGTTTCTGCCAGCTCTAACCCCGTCACTCTACAGCAGCGGTTCTCAACCTGTGGGTCGCGACCCCTTTGGCGGTCGAACGACCCTTTCACAGGGGTCGCCTAAGACCATCCTGCATATCAGATATTTACATGACGATTCATAACAGTAGCAACATTACAGTTATGAAGTAGCAACGAAAATAATTTTATGGTTGGGTCACAACATGAGGAACTGTATTTAAAGGGCCAGAAGGTTGAGAACCACTGTTCTACAGCCATACACGGGCAGGAAGGAACCGCGGGGTGAACCCCACTGCATGAGTGAGTCCTTGGAGTGCTAGTGGAACACGTGGAAGGGTACGTATGGGGGGGAATGACCCAAGCCCTGTAGGGCAGATTCTGAACTGATCATCAGTCATGACTCAAGATTTCCTGAAACCTAATGGCGAATATGGGTTTGGCACTAAAGGGTAGCCATTGTTTGAAGCAGTCCTGGTAATTATACCCACCCCCGGCCCAGGCTCTGGGCGGCCCCTGGAACAGAGTACAGGGCAGGACTTCACACCTGCGGAGTGAAGAGAGAGTGCAGAGGAGGGCAGCCGGGTCTTTCTTCACTGCAGCATTCCCACTCCCCACTCTTTGCCCTGCTTTGGGGCCCAGGGAACCAACCATGGGCCATCTCTGTGACCCACTTGTCCCTCTAGCCTCTGGTTGGGTTCAGCCAATGAGAGGCCCTGGCAGAAGATCAGGGGGTGGGAGAGGGGAAGGCTTGGGTACCTGCTCACCTGTGTCCTTCCTGCACCGTAGCCTTGGGCTGGCTACGCCCCTCTGCCTCTCTAGATGGCTCTGCTTCAGGCGCCTGTCACTGCTCCTCCCGCCTCCCGGGGGTGCAGGAGTGGCTTGGGCTAGGGTGACGGCAGTGGCAGTAATAGTGGCAGAGTCTGGGTATACTTTGAAGATAAATCTAACGGGATTTGCATACAGGATGGATGTGAATTTGAGAGAAAGAGAAAAGTCAAGAATGACTCTGGGAAGGCTTTGGTTTGGTGACTGGGAAACGGTGTTTTGGTTACCTACTGCTGTGTAACTAACTACCCCAAACCTTAATAGCGTGAAACAACCATTTTGTTCATGATTTTGTGGGTCAGGATTTAGGGAAAAGCTGGCTGAGTAGCTTGTCTGCTCCCTGGGAAGCTAGAGTAGCAAATCTAGCTCCAAGCTAGATGTTTTCAGCCAATGAGAGGCCCTGGCAGAAGATCAGGGGATGGGAGAGGGAGGCTTGGGTACCTGCTCACCTGTGTCCTCCCTGCACCATAGCCTTGGGCTGGCTACGCCCCTCTGCCTCTCTAGATGGCTCTGCTTCAGGCGCCTGTCACTGCTCCTCCCGCCTCCCGGGGGTGCAGGAGTGGCTTGGGCTAGGGTGATGGCAGTGGCAGCAATAGTGGCAGAGTCTGGGTATAGTTTGAAGATAAATCCAACGGGATTTGCATACAGGATGGATGTGAATTTGAGAGAAAGAGAAAAGTCAAGAATGACTCTGGGAAGGCTTTGTTTGGTGACTGGGAAATGGTGTTTTGGTTACCTACTGCTGTGTAACTAACTACCCCAAACCTTGATAGCGTGAAACAACCATTTGTTTTGTTCATGATTTTGTGGGTCAGGAGTTAGGGAAAAGCTGGCTGAGCAGCTTGTCTGCTCCCTGGGAAGCTAGAGTAGCAAATCTAGCTCCAAGCTAGATGTTCGCTCATGCTCAGTGCTCAGTGCTCCTTAAAACCTCTCTCTCTTTCTCTCTCTCTCTCTCTCTCTCTCTCTCTCTCTCTCTCTCTCTCTTCTCACAGCATGGTTGTCCCTGGGGAGTCACATTTCTTACAAGAGTCAGGAAGCAGAAGCTGCCAGGCTAGTTAGGGGCCATGCACCACATCACCTCCACCACGTTCTCTTACTCAAAGCAGTCCCAGGGCCTGGCCTATTTCAAGGGGGTGGAGAACGAACACTCCCTCTTGATGAACGAGTGGCAAGATCGCACTGCAGAAGAGCCTGCGGGGTGAGGTGTAATTGTGACCGCCCTTGGAAAGCATAAGCTGGCAGACATGAAGTTAGCATGTGTAAGATGGGGGCACAACCCGGGGGGGTAGGGGGGCACGGATCAGAGCTCCGTCTGAGGTGCCATTGGCAGAGATGGAGGAGAAAGCCCCAACCTGCCCTCCCGCCGCCACCCCCATCTGCCAGCCCTTACAGAACAGCCAGGAGCTCTGTCGCTGGTCTTTGGGTGGCTGAGCAATTTCCGAGAACTTGTAGAGCTGTCTGCCGGGAGGACAGGAGAGTGGAGATAAGGGAGATCATGGTCTCCTCTGGGCCATGCGGGGCCATTTGCAGTTACACTAACCCCCTCTGTGGGCTCCATCCAAGGCCCCAAGGTGTTGTAAAAAGGCTCGGAGTCCATGAGAGGCAGCTGGTTGAAGCGTTTCCCAGTTTTTCGTATGACTCATAAATTTGTTACATGTGAGGAAATTCCCTGAAAGCTTTTTGGCAGTCCCATCCGGCCTGACCAGTAGCTAAGAAACACATAACCTTCCAGTTAAGAAAAGGAAAGAAAACACACAGGGCTTTGACTCAGGGCTTACGTGGAGGGTCACTTTAAAAGCTTTCCGAGAGAGATCAGCACGTGAGGAGGAAGGTTTGCAGTTGCCATCTGACTTCACGCTGTGGATAGATCATGGGGAGGGGTGTGTGTGTGTGTGTGTGTGTGTGTGTACGCGCATGCTCATGCCTTAAAGACAAGCCCCTGGCTGGGTAGACAGAAAGAGGGTTGCTCCCCTGACAGGCCCTCCTCTGAGTGCTGGGAATGCACAGCCTTCCCCCACACACACTGATGGCCATGCCAGCATTAGCAAAGCCAGGGCCAGGCTAGAGCAGAACTGTGAGGTCGGCCCCATCGCTCCTGTCACTGCCCTCACAGGAACAGTGCCCACCTTGGGAGCTCAGGTCGCAGGTCACAGAAAGGGCATGGTCCCTCGACTCAGGTGTAACTTCAGGCCATCGGCCTTGTTATTCGTTAGAAGCCAGGATGATGGTGAGCTTGGCGGAGGGGAGAGGAAGCGTGCCCAGGAGGGGCATGGGGCGTTCTGGGCCACGGCGACGCTCTTCCCCGTCTTGTTCCGGGTGAGTTCACTCTGTGCTGATCCCTCAGAGTTTTCCGTCACCAAATCTAATGGTTCTTTGTCCAGGCAAGTTGCATGCTACCTGACATCTTGGCGGCATCTGATTCTGTCAACCAGTCTCTCCTCTCAGCTTCCTCCAGAGGATGTGTGTACTTCTCTGTGTGTGTGCTATGCTTCCATCAAAAGCTTCTTTCAGAAAATCGCCTTGTCAAATCGTCATGCTGCACACCTGACACTTACACAGCGCTGTCTGTCCATTATCTCAATAAAACGGGCACCAAGTTACCTTTTCTCTCTGACCTCAATGTCCTCATCTGTACCATAGGGACAGTAAGAAACACCTTAGGCCTCATGGGTGTGTGTGAAGGGTGAGCGATATGAATGGAAAGTGTCCAGCGAGATATTATCACAGAGTAGCCACTGGGCGCCTGTTCAAGCTACACATGACGAAACATGTTCCCGTGTTGATCTCCTGTGACACGGCAGGATCGTCACAATAAGCCACGGCTTCTCGGTTTCTCCCAACTACCACCCCAAGGTGTCTACAGACTGGTAGGCATTCGTGTTATTTTCAGAGGTTAGATTTTTAGAATTAAAATTACTAGGATAAAGAAAAAGTTAGGGCTTGAATATCTTAGTAAGTTAAATTGTATTTTAAAATAGGCACCTTTCCAGACCCAGTGGATATTGCTAATGCCTAAGAAGAGGCTCTCTTGTGTGAAGGCTGGGGGCATGGAGGCAAGGGAGGGGCTGGAATGCACACAGACGCCGGGAGAAGGTGAGTGAGGGCCAAAGCTGGTGGACGCGAGGATGGGAAGGTAACCCCACATCCTGCCTGGCCCAGGGTCTGCATTTTACCCTGAGGGCAGAGGGGAGGACTCTGGGTTTTAAAGTACATGAGCTGCATCTCAGAGAGAAAGCAGTGTGGAGGATGGGGATTGAAAGGAAGCAGCAGGATTGGGAGATATTTCAATCACTTTTTTAATTATGGTAAAATATGCATACAAAACTTACCATCTTGAGCACTTTTAAGTGTACAGTTCAGCAGTGTTGAGTATATGCACTCTGTTGTGCTACCCATCTCCAGAACTTTTCATCATTCTACCCATTGAACAACAACTCCCCATCTTACCTACTGAATGTGGGGGTGAAGAAGAAGGAGGCACCCCGCCGGTGTGGCTCAGTGATTGAACCAGGAGGCCACAGTTCGATTCTCAGTCAGGGTACATGGCTGGGTTGCAGGCTTGATCCCCAGTGAGGGGCACGCAGGAGGCAGCCAATCAATGATCCTCTCTTATCATCGCTATTTCTATCTCTCTCTCCCTCTACCTTCCTCTCTGAAATCAGTAAAAAATATGTGCGATTTTTTTTAAGTTTAAGAAGGAGGAGAGGGGTGACTCCCAAGTTTGAGGGGCTAGAAAACTGATTAGGTGGCAATGCCATTAACCAATTGGGGAATGCAGGGTACTCCAGTTATCTATTGCTCGTAACAAACCATCCCAAAATGTAGTGACTTAAAACAACAAAGATTTATTATCGGTCGTAATTTGGAGAGTTAGCTGGATGCGTCCCCTGCTGGCTTTGTCTGGGCGCACTCACTCAGCGGTATTCAGCTGGAGGGTCACCTGGGCTGGAAGGCCCAAGCCTGGCAGTGGTGCTGGCTGTCACCCGGGGCACCTCAGTTCTCTTCCACCTCATCCTCCGGCAGGCCAGACTGGCTTCCTTCGTGGCAGCTGGCTTCTCCTGTGGCCTAGGCTTGAGAGCTCTCACAGTGCCATTCCACCACCTCCTACTGGTCAAAGCAGGTCCCAAGGACAGACCATATCCAGGAGGAAGAGGGGGTGGAGAGACTTCCCTCTTGATAGGAGAAGCTGCAATGCCATTCCACCATGTCCTACTGGTCAAAGCAGGTCACAAGGACAGACCATATCCAGGGGGAAGAGGGGTGGAGAGACTTCCCTCTTGATAGGAGAAGCTGCAAAGAAGGTCTGGCTGTATTTCATCTGTGACATAGAGGAATACCCAGTTTAACAGAGAAAACAAGTTTATGGTCCTATAGATGGAAGAGGACGTAGAAATCAACTCAAAGAAAGAGATTTCCCAACCCAGAGGAACCATAACACTGAAAGGAATTTAAAGGATAGGTGGATGCACCCTAAGACACTGAGGTGAGGTGGCCAGAGGGCGGGAAGAACCGAGAGAAAGCTATGTCCTCGAAGCCGAGAGAAGAGAGGTGTTGACAGAATCATATGCTGCCAAGATACCAAGTAATACGAAATCCCCGCCCCCCCCCAAAAAAAAAGGATCATTAGAGTAAATGTGGTGACTGAGACGCCTAATGGCTGTGGTGAGAGCATTTTGGTAAAATGGACACCACGCTGCTCTGGATGGTGAGTCTGAAGGTGCTGAATGTTTCCTTGTGCTCCCAGGATGCAGCACACCAGCACACGGAGGTGTAGGCAGTAGGGCCTCCAGGTGGCAGGAGTATTCTTCCCCACCCCAAGGACACCAGGCTCAGCTGTGTGACCTGCTTCGGCCAATAGGGTGTGAACAGAAGTCCTGTGTGCCACATCTGAGCAGGAGCTTTACGGCCACACGTGCTGCTGCCATTGTCCCCTTTCTCCCGGGGCTTGAGAATGGCAGGTCCCAGATGGAGGCTGCTCCTCAGCCTGGATCCCAGAATGAATGGGCAGTGTCTCGGCCAGCCTGGGGTTGATGTGGACGGCGACTGTGAGCCAATGAGATGTGGGGTCATTTGTTGACACAGTATAGCCTAGCAACAGTTGGCTGATGTGGTCCTCAATTCCCCGTCACTGAATTCTATCAACTCGGGACCACTCAATGAGACCCCAGAATGGGGAGTGCTCGGTTGTGACTGAGGCGATGGTTAGAAAAGGGAACATTTGTGCTGGACCTTGAAGTCTGGCCAGGATTTAAAGAGAAGGCAACTGGGGAAGTGAGACGTTAACGTTCTAATGACGTGTCACCTTTTTTGTGTTATAAATGCTGCATAAAAACCTTCTCGTTCCCATGAATCCTTGTTTAATAGTTTGCTTTGGTTCTCTTTTGAAATATGCTTCAAAAACCTGCACCCACAAACAGGGCTGCATATTCATGGTTTGGCCCAGTTTGTGCACAGGAAGGAGGTCCAAACAAAATTGGCATTTCAGAGCAGAGAAAATAAAGAGGGATCTGAAAAGAGCTCCAGGTTCCTGCCTGGAAAAAAAGCTTCTCCTCCTAAGAGACAGACATCTGACACCAGGAGCCCCTTTCCACTGTGGGCAATTAGGGTCTCGCAGGAATGGGGTGGGGGGGGGGCCTGATAGGGTCCCGCGAACGGCTTCCCTCTCCCTCGGTGCCTAGCTGGCTTTAGAACGCAGCAGGAGCAGGCCAGCTGTGAGCAGGCTGGGAGTGTCCGCCCTCTGGAATTAAGAGGCTGTACCCATCCCTCCGGACGGTCTGTCCCAAAGCCTTGGGTGTGCAGAATTGGGGAGGGTGAGTGTGTGTGTGTGTGTGTGTGTGTGTGTGTGTGTGTGTGTACGCACGCGTTCAATTTAGCAGAGGAAGTCAAGGCAAATAGTTTAATCACAACCATCCCCCGGGGCAATTTGGAATAATTTTCTCATTAGAGAATACAGCATGCAGCATGACTAATGTTCAATCAGACAGTAGCTTCCAGTCCCCTCCCTCTGCTCTGATTAATGGGGGAGGGGAGGGGGGAAGGGTTCTTCCTCTGTGGGCCTGGGATGGTGGCTGGAGTCCAGTGATGGGGAGGGGAGGGTGAAGGGAAGGGAAGATCTTTTTTCAAACATAAACCTGAGAAATAAAGTAATGGGACCCCTCAGGGCTTGAAGCAGACCTGATTAAAGCTGAAGGGAGCATAGGCCCGGGCACCAGGATGCCGTGGCATACTCCACCCCCATGGAGGCAGAGCTGGGACCCTCCATTTCTCCCTTGCACCCCTACTTCTCTCCCCCTCCACCTGTGTCTCGCTGTCTTCCTCGTCTCTGGGTCTCTTTGCCTCTTTATCTCTCTCAGTTCCCAAGTCTCTCCTCCTTTTTCCGATTCCCGGCATCCCTGGCTATGTCTGCCCCCTGGCACATGGCACCCACAGTCTGTTTTTCCGTTCTTTCTACTTCTGTCTCTCGTGGTGTGACAGGTGTGTGTGACCTCTGGGCCCAGCTCTTCAAAATTGGAGCCAGATGTTCACACTGAAAGGGTTCACGTTGAAAGGGTTCTCTGGGCCCTGGCTGGGTGGCTCCGTTGGTTAGAGCATTGTCCCATACACCAAAGGGTTCCGGGTTCAATCCCTGGTCAGGGCACATACCCAGGTTGCAGATTTGATCCCCGGTCAGGGGGGCAACCAATGGATGTTTCTCTCTTCCTTCCTTCTCTCTCTAAAATCAACAAAAATATACCCTGTGGTGAGCATTTTTTTTAAAGGGTTCTCAGGGATTTTCTGGAGCTTTGCTCCCAGTGTGGTCCGCAGCCAGCAGCATGGCACCGCCTGATGCTGGTCAGAAACGCAGACTCTCAAGCCCTTTCTCAGAGCCACTGACTCAAACCTGCACTTTCTCACGATCCCCAGGTCGTGTGCACAGTAACCTCTGAGAAGTGCTGGCCTCACTGCCTCACTTCAGATCAGGGGCCTGCGGCCCAGAGCAACACCACTCACCAGAGATAAAGACTATCACGGCCCCAACCCAGGGCCGCTGACTCACTGTGGCCCACACCCCACCCCAGCAACGATCAGAAGCCCTATCATTGTCAAGGTGCCTCTAATTTTAAGACAACCAGTGTCTCCTTCAGAGATCAACTCTGAGGTTTACCCCAATACAGAAGGGTTCCTCTCTTTGCAGGGACACCCCTCCTCCCTCCCTGGCCTTCAAGTGCATTAAGTTGTGGGCATTCAGAAAACCTAGTAACACAGCAAAACGCACCTGTTCTCAGGCCATGATGGAGACCCACAGGCAACTCCGAGCTTGGTTCTTGCTCCCAAGAAACATTCATTCCCAGATTCCATCAAGTCAGGGGGGAGGGTTCCCCAGGTGCCACACACACATGTATACTCATTATGCCCATGTACATATGTACACACACACACACATACACACACACACACACACACACACTCATGGCCAGGGGTTAAAGAATCAAAAAGCTGAACCAGATGGAAGGACTGGGACTAGATCCACAGTTAATCAGACAAGACTTCCCTGGAACTGGAACTTCTCAAAACTCCCCTGGAAGTTGCTTTGGGCAAATCTCTTCCCTGCCTCGGGTTTCCTCAGTTTCCCCACAGGCAGCAGGAAGGAGTCACCCTCTCCCACCCTCTCAGGAGTCTGAGGTTTAGTGAAGCAAGAAATGGTGAGACGGGGGCAGAGGCAGAGCCGGCGACCCCACCTCGGCATTCCCTCTCCTCCTCGGCCGGGATGACTGACAGGTTGGGGGATCTCAGTCTACAGCAAACAACAGCTGCCGAGGCCCGCGGGGAACCAGGCACTCAGGGCGGGAATGTTCTCCCACGTCTAACCTAAACCCTGCAAATCCAGTGGAAGCAGCATGAGCTTTGGGGTTGGGTGACCTCCTGAATCCTCATTTGCCTCCCACAGCTGTGTGGACCGCGTGTGTTCCTGGGCCTCCCTCGGCCTTGCCTTCCCCATCTGTGAAAGAGCATCACAGGAGAGGAGGTAGGTGCAGGCCTCGGCAGTGTGCGTGTGCGTGTGCATGTGTGTGTGCGTGTGCGTGCGTGTGTGTGCCTGTGTGTGTGCGTGTGGGTGTGTGTGCATGTGCATGTGCCTGTGCGTGGACCACAGCAGGTGTCACAGCAGCTGTCTGCACAGCGAAGCTATTTCAGAGACCCTTCGAAACTCCAAACCCCCAGGCGCCAGGCTCAGAGGCGGGGGAAACGCTGGGTTCTGCTGAGTGTTAATTTTCATTAAACAGGGGGTGAGGCCTCAAAGATCCACCAGACCCCGCTGCGGGAAGCAGGAGCCCAAGCCCCACCCTGCAGCTCACAGAGTCAGGGGAGCAGGAGCACAGCTGGAACCCATCAGCGCCACAGGTGGGGACCTCTTTCAGCTCCACCCCCAGCTCCCGCCTTTGGAGCAGGAGGTGGGCATGGATGCCAAAGAAAGGGCTCTGTCCCCTACTGGCTCTCACAGGAGCCTCTGGAAGAGCCCCCACATACAAGCCTGGGTGCACAGGTCGTGGGGAGCATCTGTGAGCCAGCGAGGTTTGCTGCAGTGCCCCCACTCCCTTCACCACGCCTGTCTTTTAGGCAGACACCACCTACTCCCAAAGCTCACACATTCAATTTAAGCAACTTCCCTGCTCTTAACAAGCCCATCTAAGATCTGCATGCCCCCAGTTGCCCAGACACCTATCTGGACCTTCATGAGGCTCTCAGAAGCCCCCCCAAAACATCAGTGACTTTACCAGCTTAGTGAGGAATTGACCTTTCACCTAACCCATTCAAGATTATTAACCCAACATCGCAACTTTAAAACTTCAATTCAACCCTAAATTTGAAAGGAGGAGGTCAGTGGGAGGCCAGCCCAGAGAGGCGTGCAGGGATCCCCAAGTTCCACCGCTGCGGTCGCCTACTCAGACTCTGGTCACAGTGGAGAAATGGCCCCGAGGGAGAAGTGGCCGCCAGCCTCAGCTCAGCCCCCACTTGCAGCACCACTTTGAGCAAACGTCTTCCCCACTCAGCCTCAGGCTCCCTTCCTTGCCCAGGGAGGGACTAGCAGATCTTTAAAGGAATGTTCTCCTGCCAGCTCCGTATTCCATGGGTCCTGACTCACCCAGACTGTGAGACTCTCCCCCTATTGAACCCTCCACAGGAGCTTTGATGGCACCTTCATTGTCCCTTTGTCCCTCCTCCCTCTGAGGTCCTCGATCTACCTATTGGCTTCAGCGCCTCCCCCCACAGAACTAACAACCAGAAAGTGATGGGGGGGCGGGGCAGGGAGAGGAATGAGGCATGACACACCTCACCGCTGGAGACAGGTGACTAGGCTTAACCACCATCTCTCTTGAGGATGTAATCTTTGATTTTAAAGACTAAATGAAGTGGAGGATGTGAATGTGACTTGGAAACTGGGAGAGTTAGAGTAATACTCTTAGAGTTATTTGTATCTTATCTCCCCTTCTTTTTAAAAAAATATTTTTATTGATTTTGAGAGAGAGAGAGACAGAAAGAGAGAGAGAGACATGGATTGGTTGCTTTGGGCAAATCTCTTCCCTGGCTCGGATTTCCTCAGTTTCCCCACAGGCAGCAGGAGGGAGTCTTCCTCTTTTCACCCTCTCAGGAGTCTGAGGTTTAGTGAAGCAAGAAATGGTGAGACGGGGGCAGAGGCAGGGAGAGAGATAGAGAGAGAGACATGGATTGGTTGCTTCCTACATGCCCCCCATCAGGGATTGAGCCTGAAATCTGGGTATGAGCCCTA